>NC_056737.1:363527405-363672405 GCF_019279795.1 Protopterus annectens
GCAAGGGCTTCCCCTCCATCAACTGCCATGTCATGTGCGATGCCCAGGGCATAATAATGAATGTGTGTGCTGACTGCCCTGGAAGCTATCATGATTCCCATATCTGGCATCTGACACAGCTGTACCAGAGATTTGCCAATGGGGACATCCCATACAGTCACCTAATGGGGGATGCTGGACACGCACTGGAGCCGTGACTGATGACACCCATCAGAAATGCACACACACCCGAACAAGAACTCCATAATGAGGCACACACACAAACAAGAAACATAATTGAGCATGTATTTGGGATGATCAAGTCACGGTTCCGGTGCCTGGACACATCTAGTGGAGCCTTGCAGTACTCACCAACTGCATGTACATAAATTGTCATGGTATGTGCCATGCTACACAATATGATCCTGTGGAAACAGCTACAGCAGGAACAGCATGGGGCAGGGCCAAACAGCCCCCCACCATTGCCAAGGCCTGCATAGGCACAGCATAACTCTGTGGAGGAACAACCTGAGCCTGCCCCAGTAGGTAGAAGGAGGCATGCCCAGTATGCCCTGGCCTTAGCAAAGAGGCAATGCATAGCGCATACACTGACTCAGTAGGAACCCTGGAAATGACACCTCTCTCTGACTCACTCATACAGTAAAAGGGATGCCTAACTTGACACTACCTGTTTTCAAACATGTATAGGGAGTGTACTATGTGCATCTGACATAGGCAGCCCTGCAGCACCGCCTGAGGCATGAGTGCCCGATTCTAAGCAATATAAGGCGCTGCTAAGCATATTTAACAGTATTGAGCATATTTAAATATAATTGTGCATAGCTGTGCACCGCGCTAACCAGCGCAACATCGGGCAACTTTGGGCAATGTTGGGCAAAGTCGGGCAAAGTAGGGCAAAATCGAGCAAGTCTGCTTTACTGTTCCTTAACCAGTCAGGTCTGCTCAGCAGGAAAATAAAAAGCAGTGACAGGGCTCGAACTCAGGATACTGTGCACTATAGTCACAGTACTGAACCATTAAGCCATGACACCATTTCACTGGCACAGGCACAACTTAAGTCACTCACACATACCAGTTGTGGGGGTCACATACCTAACAGTCACAGCCAGCAGGACAATTGTAGACAAATGCAAACACAAACAAATGCTGTATCATGCCCTCAGAAGAGGCATATGAGTAACCTCCCCCCAGGCCTATGCAGACAGATAACAGCAAGACAGGCAGTGTGATGTGGGTTTGGTAGGCTTTGAAGTCACAAACTAATATGTGAGTAATTGGAAGCTAAGGTCTGCAGCACAGTGGTATGCCTCAAGTCAGTATGATAGGCAACAGTACAGACTGAAATGGAGTACCTGACATGGCAGTGCAGGCCTAGCAAATGTGTATAAGTGTCAGGTGTACCCCTCATTCTATGTACACCCACAGTAACAATCAGGTGTGCCCCCCAGGTAGAAATGTACAAATAATAGCTGTCCCCTCTGTATGTAGAAATGTTGATAAGTCTCTGCAAATTGACTCATGGAAAGTAAAAAACAACTTGATTTTTCACACACATATAGTATATATGCCCATAGTGGGCATGCTCACACACAAACAAATTTAGCAAATTTCAGTCAGCAACATACTGAAAGGTCATACTGGGCATACCCACACATTTAGGCCATGTCTGACTACAGCAGTGGGCCACACATATCTGGCAGTTGGATTTCTTACTCCAGACACTTGCCGCTATTCACCAATCCTACCTTGCGCACACAGTGATATGAAAACAGACCCATATAATATATTGGACCCCTGTCATAATCAAAATATGTACTACAAGTACTTAAGTTGTTCGAATAAAGTGAAAATCCAAAGAAGATCAATAAATCTCCGATCAGTATCATCAAGAAAGAATGAGCACTCCTAACATTATCCAAGCCATGTTCTGGCAAAAATATTTCCAAAGAGTCCATAGAGAACCATGAAGCTTTCTTTGGCTATGTCATAAATATCAATGTAAACTCAGATATGTTCTGAGTCAGTGCAAAGTGTAAAAGAATACATGTACATGACTGACATTGCCAACATCTTGTCAGACAGGTTCATACATATTTACCCTCCTCTCACTGACAAAAGGGCCCACTACCATAACTGGAGATTGTGAAAACCCAGAAATCACATATACAATGGTTAAACAGCTCTATCCAAACCTAAAAACACAGCGTCTATGGGATGACATGGTTTTCCTGGCTGTGTCATATGTGAACTCCAAAACAAACAGACCCTGCACCTGAACAGTCTGTTGAGACTCACCCTCTGTACAGGATATGAAACTGTTGAATGGGTTACAGCAACATTTGGCACACTCAAGTGTTGGTGCACAACAGACCATGGGAACTATTGTCTTATAAGCCTATTAAGCCTTATCTGCAAGGCCATGGAGTCCATCATTATGGAACTCATAAACAGAGTTATTGGGAGCCTACAAACACCCAACCCTACCCATTTTGGTTTGGTCAGGGTCAGATCATGGTTCCTAAACCTGCTAGACAGTTCTCAAGGCAGTCACCCAGGACATACATCAATGAAATTAGCTCCACATGGCCTACATAGACTTTGAAAAGCCCTTTTCCAACATCCCACACACATGTCGTATCCACAAAATCAACAACCTGTGCATAAACACGTGTCATCTGATGGATTGCCAACTGGGGCACAAATAGATCCCACAAGGTAAGAATTGTGGTCTCCTGTTCAAGCTGGTAACAACTGCTGTCCCCCATGGCTCAGTCCTGGGAGCCCTCCTGTCTGGTGTATACTTTTCAGAAATACAGTCAAACAAACAAGGGCTATGTTTAGCAAAGTTTGTGGATGACTGCAAAAAGGTTGTCATAATCGATGTTTGGGACAACAGGGACATCCTTAAAAAGGGTCTCAGTCAGGCAGATGTGGTGACAAAATTATGGCCTTGAGCTACAGTCATACAAATACCACATAGGTGCCAACAACCTAAATAATGGAGGTAATAATAAGGGATCTATGGACTCATGTGGATAGTCATCTCTACTTCCAGAAACACATTCACAAAGTGGTTAGAAAATCATGCTAAATGTTCCCACAAATTGCCAAGGTCTTTTCATGTAGGTCAAAGGAGGTTCCTTCTACTCATCAGTTATCAAACCCATCAGAGAGTATCACGGCACACTTGAGATGAATCTGCCTAGGCACCTTCAGCAGCTGTAAAGACCACTGACATACCTCAACAAGAGGATTACTGGCCTCAAACAGTTGCCCCATGCAACAAGACTGAATTTAACTCAATCTGTACTCTGTTGCATACTGTCTACTCAGGCGATCTCTGCCCAACAGACAGGTCCATGTCCAATGCAGAACTGATGTACATGCGCTATCTGAAGTAAACCCAAGCTCACTGTGCCACATGCTCTAGGGATATCATCATCACAACAATAAATAGAACATGTTGGAGGGATACATTACTAACTCACAGACTTCCCTTGCTTTGGAACAGGCTCCCAACCTACATTAAACTGAGTCCCTAACTGACAGTCTTCCCGAGGAGCCTTGATGAGTGTATGTGAAACTGAACTGTCACACCATGAATCACTTCATCAGCTCTACTACACAGAGGCCTAGGGAAATAACCCCATGTGTGGTGATAGCTGCACACTCTGGCCATACTAATATATGCCTTCAGGCAGATAGCCTATCACCTACCTATGTACCTATATATATATGTAGGGGGAACACAGTATAATAAGCCAAAGATGGATGGGCAGAGATGTGTGTAAGAGGGTGACCATGACAGGCAGCCATCCAGGACTGTCCCACCCAGCACACATCCCAATGGCATAAAAGACATGAGGTGCACATCTCACCACTGTACATAACAGCCAACAGTATATGTAAGCATTACAGTGTATGTGGTCCATGTGCCTGCTGTACAACATGACTGTACAATGAAGTACACATCTACTATCTGTAGACCTGTACCTGTCACATAGGTTCATAGGTATGTAGTAGACTATCTTCACAAAGGCATATATTAGCCTAGGTAAGCTGTGCAGCTTTCACCACCCCATTGGGTAGTCTCTCAAGCCCTAGTTCTAATAGTTAGTACCCTAAGCCCCTTTCTAGTGGGGCTGCTGATGTGATGCCTGGCATGAATTGTCTGTTTCCCATCCGCTCATCAAGGTTCCTATTGAAGAGTGTCAGCGAGGGGCTCTGTCTGATGTACATTGGGACTCTGTTCCACAGTAAGGCAAGTGTCTGGGATGGTACTCTATCCCACCAGCATGTTGTATTCATTGTTGTGATGAGGTTCATATCCCTGGAGTGTGAAGTGTGATTCAATTTTGTTATCCATAGATGGAGCATGTTCAACAGTTATGTATTGGACATGGCTCTGTATGTTAGGCAGAGTGTGCCTCTGAGTAGGCGGTATGCAACGGAGAACAGATTTAGTTTTACCAGTTGTGTTGCATACCACAACTGTTTGAGGCCAGTAATCCTCTTGGTGAGGTACCTCTGTGGTTTCTACAGCTGCCGGATATGCTTAGTTGAGTACATCCAAAATGGTGCATTGTACTCAATGATGGGTCTGATGACTTAAGAGTAGAGGGCCACCACTACCTCTTTTGATCCTGATGCAAACCCTTTGTTGATTAGGTGGGCCACATAGGATTTCCCAAATCACTTTGGAAACATAGTTGTCAAAGGAAAGATGACTATCTACTTGTGTCCCCAGATCCCTTATTACCTTGTCAGTTTTAAGGGGGTAACACCTATGTGGTAGTTTTTGGGTACTTTGTTTTCACCAAAGGGGATTTCTATGCATTCTTCCACACTGAGTTTGAGGCCATGATTCTGACACCACACATCTGTCTCATAGAGTCCCTTCTGGAGAATATTTGTGACATCCAGGGACTCTATTATGGCAAACACTTTACAGTTCCCAGCAAACTTAGTTAACCACAACCCTCCTGTGTTGGCATGTACTTTTGAGAAGTCTATACCAAACAGGAGGGACCCCAGGACTGAACCCTGGGGGACACCAATTGTTACCGGTGTAGAGTGTGACATGTAGCCAGCAACTCTTAATTTGTGGGATCTATCTGTCAGCCAGTTTGCAATCCATCTTGTGATGTATGGATTCCTGCCCAGGTTGGCGAGTTCATCTATGATATCTGACTGGAGAATGGTGTCAAATGCCTTAGCGAGGTATAGGTAGGTTGTGTGGAGCTCATTTCAATCATCTGTAGCCTGGGTAACTGTCTCAACAAAATCCACCCAGTTCAGGAGGCATGATCTGCATTTGACGAAGCCAAACTGGGTGTGCTCAACTGTGTGAAGGTTCCCAATGTCTTTATTGTTGACTTCCATTATAATTGGCTCCATTGCCTTGCAGATCAGACTCATCAGGTTCATAGTGCGTGAATGCCAAGGGTCTTTTGTGGCCCCACCCCTGTGGAGTGGGAAGAACCTTGCTGTGCAACATTCTATGGGTACATATCCTGTAGAGAGCATGTAGAGAGAGGTGTAGGTATCCTTGATGAATATGGCTACATCCCAACCCTATGTGCTATGATCCAGGTTCTGATCTGGAAAGTATGGAATGAGTAATATCCTGGTAGTGCTGGTGTGCTCTCTGGAGCCTTGAACTAGGTTTCTGTTACTGCACAGATATCAATATTCCCCATACTGAGAAGTACCTTGAGTGTGTGCATCTGGAGGCTGAGACTTCTGGCAATGAGTAACATTTAGCTCACTTTGTGGTTATTTGTGTTGGTTACGGAGTTTGGTTTGTCGTGAGTGACCGATGTTCCACACCTGAAGTCAACGCCTCATTGTTCCAATCTGACCATAAGCTAATTACCCTACATATCCACATTCTGCCCCACCCCCCATTAAGGAAACCACGTTAAAAAATTTCTCCAAAGCCAACTTCATGCTTCTTAAGACAGAAGTGGTGAACTTCAGGACACCCATGCAGATGGACAATACAGTTACGACTATTGAATCCTACACAATTGCACTTTATAAGCACTTACATGAGTGCATGGATCGTGCTATCCCAAACAGAACCAAAACACTATCCTCCAAGAAAAGGAAGCCAATCTGGTGGTCCCCTGCCATAAACAAACTGCACAACAAAAGGAAGAAACTGTTGCAAAAGAGGGTAAAACCCATGAGTGGAAGAGCTCCCTGGTCAGCCTCAGTAAGAAGCTGCGATCCCTGATAAAATCCTCCAAAGCTAGTTATGAAAACAAAATTGCCACTGATTCTAAAGACAACCACAAAGCATTCTATAGCTATGTCAAGAATCATAATGGCAACACTCAGATTTGCTCTGAGTTACAGCACAATGGCACTAAATATACAGACCCAACTGATATTTCCAACATCCTGACAGATAGGATCAGTGCTAACTTTACTCCCCTCTCACCCATAAAAGAGCCCATCTCTATACCGGAAGAATGCAAAGTTGCTGTCATCATGGCTGCACAGGTAAAAACCACTCTCCAAAGCCAGGAACACAGCATCTATGGGACCAGATAACATCCCAGGCTGCATTCTACATGAAGCACAGAACAAACTGGCACCACATATAAGTACCATGTTCAATCATAGCCTCACCTCAGGCTTTGTGCCTGCTGAATGGCGCATAGCAATGGTTATCCCACTACACAAGGGGGGAGCCACCACGGACCCCGGGAACTAGTGCCCCATTAGCCTGATGAGCCTGGTCTGCAAGACCATGGAACGTATCATCATGGAACTTACAAACAAAGACATTGGTAATCTCCAAATTCTGGACCACAACCATTTTGGGTTTGTAAAAGGCAGATTATGTCTCCTAAACCGGATAGACTTCTTTGAAGCAGTCACCAAAACCATAGACAAGTGTAAGGTAGTTCAGACAGCCTATCTAGATCTTGCCAAGGCTTTTGATACCACTCCCCCACTCTGAAATTATAGATAAACTCACTAAACTAGGTATAAATCCCTATGTCACAAGATGGGTTGCCAGTTGGGTCACTGACAGAACCCACACTGTGAAAGTAGCAGACTCCAAGTCCAACTTTAGATCAGTGACAAGTGGAGAACCACAGGGTTTAGTCCTATGTCCTGTCCTGCTTGGTATCTACTTTCCTGAAGTACAGGCTAACACAGAAGGTCTTTGGCTAATGAAGTTCCCAGATGACTACAAACTAGGAGCCATAATCAAAACTACTAACAATGTGGACAGCCTACAAAAGGGCCTCACTAAGACAGATGCCTGGTGTCAAAGCCATGGCCTCAAGCTCAATGCCAAAAAGTGCATTGTCATCCCCTTTGGTAAAAACTCTATACCCATGAACTACAACATAGGCAGTAGTATACTTAACACTGAAAGTGTGATAAGAGACCTTGGGATACAGGTGGTCAGTAGACTCTCCTTTGATAATCACATTGCCACAGTAGTCAGGAAATCCTTCTACGTGGCACACCTCATCACAGAAGGTTTTTCATGCAGAAAATAAGAGGTCATTGTTCCTCTCTACTCATCACTCATTAGATCCATTATAGAGTACAATGCCCCTTTTTGTATGTACCTCACAAGACATCTACAACAACTGGAAAGCCCACATAAATACCTCACAAAGAGGATTAGCGGCCTCAAATACATGTCCTACACAGACCATCTCAAAACACTCCAGCTTTACTCTGTCACATATCGCCTACTCAGAGGTGATCTCTGCCTAACATAGAAGGCTATGTCAAACACAGAGCTGTTGGACATGCTCCACTTAAAGAAATCCCAATCTCTCTGAGCTTCGGCCCCAAAACCCAGACTGAAATATAAAAGGAGGGGGTGTATCCATTTTCATAAAGGATACCCACACCTCCAGGTTAGTGGCACAGCACGAGGCCTCAGAGACCATCCAAGTCCAACTAACAGTGGGCAAAGCTGCTTATCAGATTGTAGCCTGCTACAGATCATCTACCTTGTCTCAGGACCCTCACTCAGCATTCCTGAGAACACTGGAAAATATAAAGGTCCTACCAAACACTATGATATTAGGAGATTTCAACTACCCAAACACTGACTGAGAGAATTACTCAAGTACAAACTCCTTTGCCCAATGCTTCCTAGAGTTTATAAACTCAGATTCTCTGGAACAGCTGGTCACCACACCCACTAGAGGTGACAACATACTGGACCTGATCATCACCAACATGGGGGATCAGTGTTCCACACCAGAAGTAAACCCCTCACTGGTAAGATCAGATCATAAAGTAATCACACTGGACATCCACATCCCGACCCCACCTCCCAGTCAAGGAAACCACTGTGAAAAACTTTTCAAAAGCAAACTTCACACTTCTCAAGACTGAAGTGGAAAGTTTCAAAGCCCCCTTGCTACAGGATAATGCTATCCAATCCACAGAATCCTTTACAAGTGCATTATATGAGCATCTAGAGGGATGCATGGATCGAGCCATCCCAAGTAAAACCAAGACTCACTCCTCCAAAAAGAGGAAACCAGTCTCCTTGGCCATAAATAAGCTATACAACAGAAGGAGGAAACTACTACATGATAGAGCAAAATCCCAAAAAGGAAAGGCATTACTGATCATTATTAGCAAAAAAACTACGATCGCTCATAAAATCATCCAAGGCCAGTTTCTAAAGAAAAATTGCTAAGGAATCTAAAGATAATCACAAAACCTTATTTAGCTATATCAAACATTTAGGTGGCAACTCTCAGATATGCTTTGAGCTACTGCAAAATGACAAAAAATAGACTGAACCAACTGACATTGCCAACATCCTGGTGGACAAGTTTAGTGCAAACTTCACCCCCCCACCCCCAAAAGGGCCCGTGTCCATCCCAGAAGAATGCAGAGCCCCAGACATCATGGACATGCAGGTAAAAACAGCCCTCTCCAAAGTTAACAACACAGCATCAATGGGACTGGATGGTGTCCCAGGCTGTGTCTTACATGAGCTCCAAAAGGAACTAAACCCTCACCTAAATTCACTGTTCAGACTCAGCCTTACCACAGGCTATGTACCCAAAGAATGGCATACAGCAACAGTTATTCCACTCCACAAAGGTGGTGTCACAACAGAACCTGGGAACTATCGCCCTATAAGCCTGACCAGCCTGGTCTGCAAAGCTATGGAGTGAATTATCATGGAACTCATAAACAGAGACAATGGGAACCTCCAAAAACTGGACCCTACCCAATTCGGCTTTGTTAAAGGCAGATCCTTCCTCCTAAACCTAGTTGACTTCTTTGAAAAAGTTACCAAGGCCATAGATGAAGGGAAGGTAGTCCACACAGCCTACCTGGACCTCACTAAGGCCTTCGACACCATTCCCCACTCTGGCATCATAGACAAGCTTACCAGCTTGAATATTAACCCCTATGTCACAAGATGGGTGGCCAACTGGCTCACAGATAGAACACACATGGTCAGAGTTGCAGGTGCCATGTCCAACTCTAAACCAGTCACAAATGGCATCCCACAGGTCTTGGTACTGGGACCCCTCCTGTTCAGTATATACTTCTCTGAGGTACAGGCAAGTATGGGAGGACTATGGCTGACCAAGTTCACAGATGACTGCAAACTGGGGGCCATAATCGACTCTCCGGCTGACACAGACATCCTCCAGAAGGGTCTTACAGAGACAGATACCTGGTGTCAAAACCATGGCCTCAAGCTGAATGCCAAAAAATGCATAGTCATCCCCTTTAGAAAAAACAAAGTGCCCACGAATTACCACATAGGTGGTAATCCACTAGGTACAGAAAATGTAATTAGGGACCTGGGGACCCAGGTAGATAGTAACCTCTCCTTTGATAATCATATTGCTAAAGTGGTTAGATATTCCTTCTATGTAGCCCACCTAATCACGAAAGGGCTCACCTCTAAATCAAGAGAGGTCATTGTGCCCCTCTACTCATTACTCATTAGGTCCATGATAGAGTACAATGCCCCCTTTGGTATATGCCTTAATTAGCACATGCAACAGCTGTTAAGACCACAGAAGTACCTCATCAAGAGGATCATGGGCCTCAAAGAGATGCCCTATGCAGCTTGACTAAAGAAACTCCAGCTCTACTCGGTTGCTTACTGCCTGCTTAGAGGTGATCTAAGCCTGACGTATAAGGCCAAGTCCAACCTGGAATTAATGGACATACTCCACCTTAAGAAAAACAAATCTCTTAGAGCCACACGCTCCAGTGAATTAAACCTCAGCAAAGCAATAAACAGGACATGCTGGAGGGATAGATTCCTGTCCCAGAGACTTCCCTCACTCTGAACAGAATCCCAGTTGATGTTAGGCAGAGCCCCTTGCAGACTCTCCTCAAGAGAAATCTTGATGAGTGGATGGGAAATTGTAAATTTACCCCTGGGATCACTTCAGTGGCCCTGCTATACAGAGGCCCAGGAAACTAATTTAAAAGGGATGCAAAAGACAACACATTCTGGCTAGGTTTATAAATGCCCTTGGGCAGATAGCCTAGTACCTAACTATGAACCTATGAACCTACACACTCTAGAGACCTAAACCTTGTCATCACAATAAACAGAACATGCCGGAGGGATAGAGTCCTGTCTGAGAGACTTCACATACTCTGGAATAAACTACCTACCTATATCAAACAAAGCTCATTAGCACTCTTCAAGAAAAATCTTGATGATTGGATGGGAAATAGGAAATTCACCCTGGGGATCACTTCTGTGTCTCTGCTCGACAGTGGCACAGGAAAATAAATTTCTTGAGTGGCAAAAGCCACGGTACCTTTTTGTCTGGGCTTGTATAGGCTCCAGGGCCGATAGCCTAGTACCTACCTATGAACCTATGAACCTTTGAGCCTTGCCTAAAAAAGGTAATATGTGGACAGCAAGAGTCTTGGCCAGTATTCAGAAGCATAGGGGCAACAGGTGAAAAACATCTGTAGCGAAGCAACAAGGCTTGTCTATCATGTCATCACAGGCAGACAGAGACTGGATCCCCTTTGAATGACACCAGAAGCTCAGCCAATTGTTGAAGTTTATCATCTTTCTGTTATATTGCAGTATCATGTAGGTGAAGGTAAGATGCTACTCAAGGTCAGGGTCATACCAGCCTGGGCTACATGATCATTGAGCTAATGTATATCTCTTGTCATGCTGAATTGGGAGGTATGTCTCAGATCATTCACACTGACATATACAAAGAACACGTCATATAGGTACCTGTTCTGGAGTGATGTAAGTGCTTGTGTTATGTGGCGGATCATAGCACCTGACAGACAACTGACAGTAACCTTCCCCTTGTCCAGCCGAGTGAGTGGAACATCTGTGTGCCTGACTATGAAGTCTCCTATTACTAGTGTGTTGGGTATGTTGTTTTGCCTTAGGGCCTGTTGTGAGGTACACTGCTTTGGTGTATTATGTGTTTTCTGGCGTGTGCTTGGAGGTGCATGTTGCTTGCTTGTCTGCTTAGGAGGACACTCTCTCTTTTTCAGATTAATATTTGTATTCTATGAGTATGGTAATGTGTATTTATGTGTGTGTTTTGCTGGTGCTTATATTTTACGTCTATGTGAGACAGTTGGTGTTGTGGTTGCATGACCCTATGTCTCCTGACTGTATTGTCCAGTATTAGATTGACAGAGCTTAGCCACTGGTTTGACTCTGTGTGTCCCAGCATGTGGTGCATCAACCCATATATGATATGGTCATGGCCTATGCATAATATAAACTCACAATACACCTAGTATGATAAGCCTGCTGAGGTTAGCAAATGTGAAAAAAACCTTTGTGCAAACTGTCAGCAAGTAATGTCTGTATTGCACCCTGTAACTCCATATTGCTTGCTGAAGTGTAAAGACGTACTTAGTTTGGATTAAGAACACTGCACTTGCCAACTGTGTGTGTGTGTGTGTGTGTGTGTGTGTGTGTGTGTGTGTGTGTGTGTGTGTGTGTGTGTCTGTCTCTCCCTGGGGAGAGAGCTACCTTTTTGGAGACTACTCACACCCCGTAAAAGTGGTATACTCATCTTTGTCGTCTCATGATGTCACCATCCTACAAATATACCTGTGGTAAGGAGCAATCTTAATAATGTGTATAGTGCATCATGTAAATGCGTACTGCTGTAATATCATAATGTAGTTAAGTTAGGGTCTGAAGGCTGCACTTGCCAAATGTGTGAGTGTGTGCGTCTCCCTGGGGAGGAGTAACCTTTTTGGAGACTACTCACACACCTTAAAAGTGGTATACTCATCTTTGTCAAGTCTGATGATGTCACCATCCTACAAATATACCTGTGGAAAGGTGACATCACAGTTATGTGTATAGCACATTGTATAAATGTGTACTGCTATAATATCATAATGTAGTTAGGTAGGGGTTTGAATCCTGCACTTGCCAACTGTGTGTGTGTGACTCCCTGGGAAGGAGCAGCCATTTTGGAGAATACTCATACCCCTTGCAAGTGAAATATTCATCTTTGACAAGTCTGATGATGTCACCATCCTACAAATATACCTGTGGAAAGGTGAACTTCTAGTAATGTGTATAGCATGTCAAGTAAATGCATACTGTTGTAGTATCATAATGTAGTTAGGAAGGAGTTTGAATCTTGCACTTGCTGACTGTGTGTGTGACACCGTTCATCAGTGTGGAGTGGATTTTGATTTTTCTAGTGTATGACATATCACAATGACAACTGTATGTGCATTACACATGTAAGGTAGCTGTGGGGCAAATCCATATACATACATGTGACCTCAATTATTTCGTAGGTGGGTACTCTGCTTTCTCCATGAATGCATCTGTTATCTTTGCCAGAGCATGCTGGTGCTTTCCAGACCTTAGGTCACTTCTGTATGCTTTTAACAAGCTTAGCCACTGCAGTGATCCCTGGGCTATGTCTTCTGTTTCACATCCACTCATCACAGTTTCTATTGAAGAGTGTGAGTGAGGGTTTATGCTTGAGGTATATTTGAAACTTGTTCCAAAGCAAGCAAAGTCTGGCAAAGATGACTAATCATTATAGGAGTGCAACGACCTCTGTGGATCTGCATACAAACCCTTTCTTGCTTATGTGCTCCACAGAGGGATTTCCAAAACCCTTTGGTGATATGATTATCAAAGGAGAGATGACTAAACACATGGCTCTATGTATACATTAGTACCTGTTCCACATTTTGGCGGCTACTACCTATGTGGTACTCTGGGGATACTTTGTTTTCTAAAAGTGGATAACTATGTTTTCTTTGGCTTATAGCTTTACAGCATGAGTTTGACACCAGGTATCTGTCTCTATGATACCCTTTTGGAGGATGTGTGTGTCATCTGGAGAATAAAGTATAGCACAAAGTATGCATTTTCATCAAACGTGGGCAGACATATCCCTACTGTGTTTGCTTGTACCTAAGAAAGCTAAATGCCAAACAGGAGTGGTCCCAGGACTGAGTGCAGGTGAATACCACTTGTTACTGGCATAGAATAGTACATGGAGGCTGCAAATGTTACTGTGTGTCCTACATCTGTGCGTCAGTTGTCAAGCCATCATCTAACAATCGCTTATGGTCAGTCTGTTGAGGTTATGTATAATACCAGAATGTGGGATGGGTATGGATTGCTGGTGAGCTATAGCTTGGCTGTGTTAACCTCCCCTCCCTCACCTATAGCCTTGTTAACTGGCTTGAAGTCTACTAGGTGTAGGAGCTATGATCTGGCCTTTAGAGAACCTAAGTGGGTATGGTGCAGTGTTTGCAGGTTCATAATGTCTCTGTTAATGAGTTCCATAATGCTGTGCTCCATAGCCTTCCAGAAAACATTTGTCTGGCTTATAGAGTGAAAGTTTCCAGGACCTGTTGTAGTTCTACCCTTAATCAATTTATATTAACATTTGCACTGGGTGTGATGAGGGTGGACAGGTTTAAGAATAAATATGTTAGAGGGTCAGGCCAGGTTTGAAGGTTAGTAGACCAAGCCGGAAAGGCAGGATTAAGTTGGTTTGTATATGTGCTGAGGAGAGATGCAGAGTATATTGTAAAATAGATGCTAAGGATGAAGCCAACAGGTAACAGGAAAAGAGGAATGCCTAAGATGAGGTTTATGGCTGTGATGAGAGAGGAAATGCAGGTGGATAGTGTGACAGTGCAAGATGCAGAGGGAAGGAAGAAATGGAAACAGATGATCTACTGTGGTGACCTCTAATGGGAGCATCCAAAAGGGGAAGAAGAAGAAGACATTGTAGCTCAACACTTGTGGACTGTGAACACCATTACCGTCCGTCATTCCACATGTATGTAACCTGTATAGAGGCTGCATCTGGACAGAGTGTTTAGGTGAGTGGTGACTTCATATGTCAGCTTGTGTATGACACAGCCAGGGACACTGTCCAGTACCATTGCCACTGTGGTTTGGACTGTGGTAAAGAGATGTTTTAACTAGAGTGTCTGTGAATCATCAGGTTTTACATTCTTCAGGTCTGGAAATGTGGCCCTTGTGTAATGACAGGGTGGTGAAATCCGCATTCAAACTGTCTGACAAGGAATTGGTAATGTCAGTCAGATAAGTGTACTTTGTGACCATTTACATTAATTGTGACCCAATCTGAGATTTCCCCTGTAGATTATAAACAACACTAAAGAAAGCTTTAGTGTTGTCTTTGGAATCCTTGCCATTTTATATTTTGAAGCTTGCTTTGTATGTTTATTGAGGGATTGTATTTTCCCAATGATACTGACCAGAGAAGTTATCCCTTCTTTGTATGTAACTCTTTTTTGGTACAACTTCACACCTTCTATTATATATTTAGTTTATGGCAGGGGTCCATGAGACTAATGCACTTTTACTGTATAAGTGAGAATTTCTTGTGTTTGTGAGAGCACGGTCCATGCAACCCTGTAGGTGAACAGTGTGCATTACTAAAGGATTATGCAGCTGGGACAGTATTAACCTTACTAATGCAAACCAATTGCAGATAGCAACAACAGCATCACCCACAGCACAGTGTTAACCCATGTCATACACACACACATGCATACTCAAGTTCCAAAATGTGTGTAGTACAATGCATACTGGCCACCAATAGAAACTATGGAGTGTTAACACTGGCTAATACAGGGCATGTCACCATGCCCATGTGTCCAATATTCATGTACATGCAGACAGTGCATCTCCACCATGTTTACAAATGTACAACTGCAAACCTGTGCTGCACATACCCCACACTTACTGTCCACTGTATAACGCATGCTGACACAACTACACACATCAGCCAAGTGGCACATGGGCAAACAAAACACAATTGGAATAAACACTGGTGAAAACAATACAACATTGCTAATTACAACTTTAATGCATCATGCCTGCTCAGCTACACCTTCAAGGATATCATTACACTTTACTGCTGACAACATGCTACACATCCAACCATTGTTATACTTTATTAAAGTCACCCTGTGCATCAGCACCATGTTTGCCTGTTCCTTCATCAATGTTACAGATGACAGGAGGTGGCACAGGTTTCATCATATGCACAGGGTGTGTTGTTGGTTTGCCAGAGGCCTACACTGAGCCATACAATCGACATGTGTGTGTGAGTATGTGTGTGAGGGCCATGAGTAATGTTATGGGCCAATGTTGATGTAATGTGTGCGGGTATGTGTTTGCCCTAGATTTCTGGTTTATGTGTGTGTGTCTGCATGCACACAGTTCCACTATGTGGCTGCCATATAGGGAGATTTGTGAGACAGCTACAGACTGTACCTGGCAAGCTTTACAGATCACTGTCTCTGGCCATGGACACAGAACCTGTGCCTAGCAGGGGTGCTACAGACAGTATCAGGTACTAATCCAGACTGGGTACTATCCGAAGAGGTTGACATATGTCCACTGTGTCCAGGTCCCTGCTGGGACTGGCCCAAGCCACGTGCACGTGGTCTTCTAGGACGGTCTATGGACAGCCCCCCCAACATTGCTGGGGCTGGTACTGGCACTACGGGAGTGGCTGTAACTTGCTGGATGCCAACGGCGACCTCCAGCTGCTGATGTTGCTGGCATACATCCATGTCTCAACGATCCCGCACTGTCCTGACACATGGACATGACATTGTGGAGGACATCAAATGTCTCACCCCAACGTCTATCAATGACCTCACTGTAGTTACGTATGGCAGCTGCTAGGTCACAGATACTGTCATTTACAGAGGTGTTATGAGCCCTCTGTGCCCTTAGTCCCTGTCTGGTGTACTGCTCCATTCATGTCCGTGCCTCCATGACAGCCTGGAACATGCGTGTGGTAGAAAGAGGTGTGGCACATCTGCTAGGGTCATGATGACCAGCAGTGCCCTGACGAGAACCCCTGGGCATCTGCCTATGTGGTACCATTCCAGACATCTGGCTATGGCTGCTGTGTCCTGATACATGTGCCATAGACACCACACTGTCCTGGCCAGTGCCAACCGTACACTGTCCCTCAGCTAAAAGCAATGCTGATGATGGATGTACAGGCAGTATGACTGTGCGCATGGATGGGGTGGAGACTTGTGTACTGTCAACTGGTGGCCCAAAAACAGACCCTGACAAACCTGCCTGTGCCTCAACACACCTATCCTTATGATCACTGTCTGTCTCAGTGACATCAGGTTCCCTGCTGTACTGAACCAGCCCCACCTCGGAACCTGTGAGAGGAAAACAGGAAACACACTTTTAGACCTGAACATGACTTCAGACCATATGCGCACATGCACACATGCACACATGTGCACATGCACACGTGCACACATGCGCACATGCGCACATGCACACACACAAAAATACACTCCTCCCTAAAGCAGACACACAAAACACCAGAAATCTCAGAACATATACAATAGCAGGTGATGGTGGGGTACAGTATCACAAGCAAAACAGTCATATCACACATGTCAGCATGCAGGACATGTGTTGCTCAACAGCATGCAGTGCAAATGTAGACAGTCCTTGTTACTAACAGTATACATGACTTTGATGCATGTGTTTTGTTATTAGGTGATGGGCCTCCCCCTGGAACACAATGCATGCACGGACACAACATTGCTGTGCAGGTATTCATAACCCTGTAATGTACTATGCACCATAACTCACTGGTGTACATACCATTGCTGGATGTGTATCTGTGTGTCAGATAGGTATCCAATGCTGATTATAGCCTCTGTGTCTTTAGCTAATAATTGTGGACACATTTTTAGCACATGCATGATGAGTATTCACACAACATCATCAGTGGTGCATGGATAATTGATGGAATACCATTTGGCCACATACCCAATGTACGGTACTTATGGTGAGTGTAGATCATATTGTGGACATGCCAGTCTCATCCATGACATGGCATGCTAAAACACAACTGCATATTTAAACACTACACATACCCAATGTGTGTCATATGACCTAGCCACTCAATAGCATCACAACACATATATGTGTCAGTTGTGCAAATGGTGATTGGCATGCATATTGTTTAGAGGTGCATATGTGTGCACACACACAACATTAAGGTGTATAGCAATGAAAGCTATGTGTAGTACTGTGGTTACAATAACTGGATGGGGTATAGTACCATAGACCATCATCATGAAGCATCATGTGGTCACTCAAGGTTACAAATGTTTCCCAAACAAGCACTAATCATGCTGTGTCAGAACTGTACTACCTTGGCTACATTCACCATTTCACAACCAGTTGTTACGTTTGTAATGAGGCCAGTAAGGAGCATTCCCTGACATGAATGTGTAGTGTGTTGCAGAGTGTTTAAATGCCCCATGATAGGCCTCTACACCTCAGGTATATTATGTATAATGTGTGGAAGAGATTTTGGATACTGGAGTGTGTCTTTACAGAGGGTTTGGGAATCCTTTATGTGTAGCATGTTAAAATGCTCTGTGTATGACATAGATGTGTATGTTATGTGCATGTTGAGTATCAACTGTGCCTGTCCAATGGTCACTACAGTCTAGCCACATTTGTTTGAGATGATCTGGGTATTGGATGTGTTTGAGGCAGCTAATCACATTAGTGAGATGCGCGTGCTCTTACACCAAACATGCACAGCATGCATTATGGGTAGGTGTGTTACATGTGTACATGGCCTACACCTTAACTATGACATGCACTTTTTATTTACAATAATAAATGTAGAACACATTCACCAGCATCTATCCACTGCCTTGATGTTACCCCAGAGGAACCTACATAGAGATGATACAGTTTGTCAGTGGCCACAACTGTGACATTGCTACTGTGTGTTTGCAATAGTACAACAACAGTTTACATTCACAGGGCTACAGATTATGTTCCAAATGATCAGTATTGCACAACAGGCTCCACATCTTTGAACGACACACTCCACATATCACATATACATGATCTACCAATACAGATACAAGTAGTCTACAGATATGCCAGGTTATCTGCATGCTCCATGTGTGCTTGCTGGGTGGCTCCAACCTCAATCATGGTGTATGTCTGCTGCTGTTGTTGTTGGTCAGGTGCCACCAGGCTCAGGAGCAGCTTCTCCACTCTGGTGAGGGGGGATGGATATTAACACCACCTCCTGTTGCAAGCTGTTGTCTCCACACATCAGCAGAATGCTGACGGACATGTCTGAGAAGATCACTGCAGTGGTGGCATACCTGCTCATATGTCTGGTTATGCAGGCCTACCTCATTTACCCTGCAGACAACATCTTGCCACATTGCAGTACACTCCTGCTGGTCCTGGCTGGTTCGTGAGAACATGAGACAGTAGTGCTGAATCATACTGCTAGTAATTATATCATCTTCAGCACTACTGTAACTGGGGTTCCTGTGATGCACCATGATCTCTGGACGACATAAATACGAAAATATGTCTGAGCAAGTCATATGGCACATTTAACATTATCCAGTACAGATATCACTGAACTGCCATATATAGCAACCTATTAGCTAACGGAGAGTGAAACACTTTAACTGCCACTTATCACTGCTCACCCCACAACTGCTTGGAAGTGCCTTGCTCACTCCCTATCTAATGAACCATGTTCTGCACAGCAACAAAATAAAATCACTATATAAGACTATACAAGAGTACCTGGCACACTGTATGCAACACGATGCACCACCTAACCACAGCAGATATACATCAAGCTGATGTGTAAAGAAATATATCATCCATCACAATGAGTGTAAAGTCCAGTAAATGTATTACTATTATACCACACAACTTGTTAATGGCAAACCCGTAGCCAAAATATGTGCACAATTGGGAATATAGGTTGCATACTGCTGTAGTACACTATGAATGTTGCTAGATACGCAGTTATATGTTTTACCACACATATGTCAAAGGACATGTTACAGACATAACCACACACACATCAGGCATAATTACAGGACACAAAGGTATGACAACCCAGATAAGCTTTCAGTGTGTACTATACAGTACTGTGTGTCAGTACTTACACAACCTTAATCTTGAAAAATGTAATCTGTGATGAATACAGGGACCACACAAAACAGTGGATGTAAGCAATTTGGACATACACCATACTTTGCTCTACAGGTCCAGAGCTTCAAGTAGTACTACAGTACACACAAGATTTGGATTCAACATCGGTACCAGTCAATAATCATAGATGTAGTGCTTTAGCCTCCAATGACACACCCTAATTAAAACCAAGGGACTTAATCACACTGCATGCAATAGCACTTGTTCTGCCTAGCAACATAATACACAGCTTTTGCTAGGATTAAAGCAAGGACCCATAATACCATGACATAAACAGTTTCCCACTAAGCTATCCCACAGATAAATATCTTTGACATATTCACAAACATATTGACCATCACAGTCAGTCAACAGTACAGAGAATCTATTGCAACAAGTAGATGTATGTGTGTATGAGTATATATAACTATATATATATATATATATATATATATATATATATATATATATATATCTATATATATATACATATACACATTGGTGTACATATGCATATATATGTAGGCACATATACATTTCACCTTTCATAGTGAGAATATCAATTATACAAAGAATGTAAGGTGTACAGTAATGTAATAAAATCGCACAGTCTTGGGATAAATGCATTGAAGGTGTTCACAGCCCAGGTAGCTTTAGCAGGCCTCACTGGCTTCAACATTGCAAACTGAACTAACCACCCACAGTGTTTAACCACCACATGTCATTTACCAGCACTGTATGCTGTCTTGTTTGTCACATACTAAAACCTACATACAAATATGTGCATACTAACCTTTACCAACATATATATCTCCACCCTTCACAAACAGTTGCAATATGTCCCCTGCTCTATGCACATATACAGATGTGAATATATATGACACATATATATTTCTCTGTATGTGTGTGGCATACACGCACAAGGTCCACACTGTTGTAAGTCCCTGGACCTCACAGCTGAACTGTTGGGCCTTGCTGCAACACAAACAGGTGTCACATATGAACACACACTAACATTAGGGGGGGTATATATGGCTACAGATGCTAGATAAGCATACTAGACTGCTACAGCAGTTGTCAGTGCTAAGCTACACTTTAATATGATTATCCTGCATGTGTTGTTCTGTCACACCCATGTTTATATAATGTCAGCACTAATCCCCCCAACAGCCATTGGCCACAGTACTGTATAGAACACAGATAACATGGATTGATCTTTGACATTTAATGCTGAGCTACACATTTCACAGGTATATCCCACTTCCCACAGGTACACACAGTATTGTCCATATCAGTAGTTAAGCAGAACATTTGTGCATAAATAAGTACTGCTGCCACATATGAATGTTTCACATTATGTAGACTATTCTTCAATAACAACTACTACATGCCAGTAAATACATATGTGTCACATACCTTTCCTTTGTATGATTTGGTAATATTTATTTTTCTTTTTCCTTTTCTCTGTCTCTCTCTCTCTCTCTCTCTGTCAGTCTCTGCAATAGAGTGATTGAGTTTGTTGGCGTAGATTGAAGCCTGATTTTGTAGGAATTTGCACATGAGCATGTGATGCCCTCTGCACCAATTAGTGACCACCATTTGCTAATTGCATGCAGCCTGCTGTGTAGTAATTGCAGTAATCACTGTCATAGCAACCCAGTACTATAAATTGCTAACTCATGTAGGCGTGGCCCTTTCAGCTTTCCAAGATGGAGATCATCCTTGTTTGCTGTGGACATCATTGTTTAAGACAGAAGGTTGGTATAGTTCTTATATCAGAAGCCAGGGGTGTAGCCAGAGATTTACATTTTGTACTCAGACCTAATGTTGCTGCTTCCAGTACCCACTTGTCAGCGTAGAAATGTACTCACCCCTCAAAATGTTACCCCAAGATACATGGAAAGATGTACTTTCTTTTCAATTTTTACAATTAACTGCCACACAAAGCTAGTTATTGAGATGTATTCCTTTGGCACAAGAATTGTTTGTGAACTGCTATACTGTGAATATTCATTTACTCAGTTCTAAACAGTTTGTGCTTTTTTAGTGTTGACATTAGCACAAGCTGCTCAGAAAAACTGGACAAATTTCAGTACTGTGAGTATGCTTACCTACATCCTTGGTAGACCCTGCACACACAGGTGTATTCTACATTTGGGTAGGGTTGCAGAAGTACAGAGAACGTAAGTAGTATTGTGTGGATTTTATCTTGCTGGACTTACAGGGTTGCTGTGTACATGTTAGTTTATCAAGGCAAGTAGTCTATCTGCGTATTTCCCAACTGTGGACTTATCCACATGATAGCCAGAGAATAGCCTGTTATTTTTTGTCTGTGCACCACACAGTACTTTTCAGTAATAGAGCAATGGCATTCTTACAGTTGGTTGCTACCAGTACATGGCTACATCCATTTGTATTTCAGTGTTGTATTCCTACTTAAGGGTATGCTTCCGAAACTCCTTCCAAAGCTATTTGCACAGTGTGTAACAGCAGAAAGGCTGATATGCCTCTGTGTTTCTGCCTCTGCCAGACCTCTCAACCACTCAGGTACATATTTAAACAGACTCAGGAAAAAGTAAAGAAAAGTCAGGGACAGTCAGGGACACCTTTAAAATATTAGTGCCATTAAGTTGAGACATTGAGAGAATCAGAGCATATGAAGTAATACACCTTTTCTGAAGTAAAAGAAGTGTCTAACTCTTAATTATTGTCATTAATCATTAAGTGTAATTCACCACCTTTCTGGACAAATTCAGTAGTTTTCGGAGGGATTCAGAGGGACAGAGCTACAATTTGTTTCAAAATCAGGGACATCCCTTAAAATTAGGGACAGTTGGGAGGTATAGCCTCTGCCCTAAACAGATATGCTAGTGTTTGTCCTTCTGTGATACTGTGTGGGGTTGTAAAGTGATGGTGTAACATTATTACCTGCTAGAATGGCTGCTTCTCTTATCACAGTCATGTAATGTAATCCCACAACAGCTATTGGTAAACATCCACGGAACAAGTTGTGTGGTAGGGTATTCTTATTTTTCCTTTACATTCACTCATTCTGATGCATGATATATTTATTTAAGCACCGACTTGATGTATATCTACCATGGCTTAGTGGTACTTCATGCTGTGTATTGTGTGCAAGGTCCGGGCTTCGAGACTGACAGAGGTGTTTTATTTTGCTCCTGAGCAGAACAAGGGCCCTCACATACAGAGTGACTAAGGCACTTTTAAGCAGTTGTAAGCGGGTTTGCGTGGGTTTGTGCGATGCTTAGCAATGCTTAGCTAAGAGCAGACAAGCTGAAACTTGCCCAAACCCGCTAACTACTGCTTAAAAGTGCTTATTCCCGCTAACCCCCTCCGGTCATTTCTTTGAAAGAAATGAAAAATGGGGGGATAGGAAAGTGGTGAAAAAGGGGCACAAAGAGGGAAAGACAGTATGGAAAATAGCTCGGGACTGCAGGATGGGTGTAGGGAAGGTCTATAGCTGCCCATTTCTTTAACAGCAACAGCTGTGCATATGGAATAAATTTGGAGGTAGATATGAAACCTTCAACCCCTGAGAGAGGGGTGAGGACAACAAATTATGTTGTAATGCCAATTAAATAACATTTTATGTGTCCAGTGGACATGTATGCAAAATGGGCAGCTATGTATGGGGCGTATTTTTTTTTTTTTGGGGAGCAGATTGCCCTTTTGTTTTCAGGTGAGAGTATAATGTGGGTTAGGGGAAGTAGGTATATTTGGGGAGGTAGGTTGGGGAGGTAAACAGACAAGACAAACAAGACGCATAGAGGGGCGGTATATGACACATAGTGGGTGAACACCTTTGACTGGGAGGGATGTTTGGAAATCGCAAGCCCATGAGCCCCCATATGGAAACAGTGGGACTGAGGTCCCCACCCATGGGCAGTCACCACTGCACCTTCACAGCTCAGAGGGTGGCTGTGCTGAGGGCTGTGTAGGAGGGGCAGGCTGACCCGGGAGTTGCGCCACTCGTGCCTCAAGCTGGCATAGAGGTTCTGCAACAGAACATTCACTCTCTCTATGCACCAGAGCCCAGACTGTTTGAAGGGTGATAGGTGGCCCTCCTCTGCCCATGCTTGTACGGGGGGCCAAGCCCCATCCCCTTCAGCACTTCCACCCAAAGTTGGCATATGGCCAATGGAGGAGGAGGTCCCAGGGTGGGCACCAGACCTGCTGGTGCCAGGTGCCATGGCCAGCTGAGTTGGGACAGGTGGGTCTGCTGGGACCGGCCTTCCCATACGAACTATGTTTTGGAGAGTTTAATAAAGATATGGGTTAGTAACAGTCAACAGCATTCCCAATTAGTTATAACAGCATGCAGAAGTATTCCCATTAACCCGACACACCAGATTTTCAACAGTTAAAAAGAAAGCATAACACATGCATATATAGAACAATAGTGGACATTGCATCAGCATGCAGGTTGAATTGATGGCAACAGGCCACCAGTATTATGGTATTTTAACAGGGCACATGCATAGAAATAATGCAAATATTTATAAATCAATAGGACATATGTCCCAACAAATGTTTTGAGATTAGACATACCGATTGAGCTCAATTAACAACTTATATATCCTTCTAGTTTTCACTACATTCCTATTAACTGCAGTTATATGTCCCCTACATGTATTATTACTCTACCCAATGTCCTTATATTGTTCAATTGGATTTTGCTAGATCATTATATACATGAGCTGTGTCTTACAAACTGTCAAAGATGCAGATGTTACTGCTACATAGTTTGAGAGTTGCTCACACACACTACTGCTAAGATGGTACAATGACAGCTCTACTTTTATATAATTATCTAGATATGTTCATGTGAAAGTATCAGTTATATGTTAACAGCTCCCTACATTTCTGGCAGCACACTGACATTTCTGGGGAACAAAATACCAAGCTACTCATGTGCCAGATTAACCTGTACATGCTGGGCATGAATCAACAGTTGAGTGCTGTAAATATGCATAAAAGTTACTGGCACTCTCTTCATCTACGTTATATGGGCCTACCCAAGTGTAGGTTGACACTGCTTAATACAACACTACTATTTGTAGAATGCAATAGTACAACAACATATCAAAGAAAATGACACAGACGCACTCCAGGAATTATACATTTATTAAAGGATTATTACACCTTTATTTATTGGATTAAAACACTTTTTGAAGGCTCTCTCATTTATTTTATATAACAGTACATGCAGAATAATTACTAACCTGCCTGATGACGTGGCCTTTGCAGCCTATCTTCATGGGCTTGCTGATTCCTAGCCCGGACACCTGCATCTGTGAAGTAAATGCAGTGATATTGAGACATACCTATCCATAGTATAGACAAGCATAGCAGTTCTTAACTACTTAATACAATGGCTACTTACTCAGTACTGGGACATTAGGCATCACACGGGATTTCTGGATCAACTGGTCCAGTTGATCCTCCTTACATCGCTTCAGGTCAGAATAATGGTGCTTGACCTTCTCACAGTCCGAGGAACACCAGTGGCACTGGTGAGATCATGAGCAAGACTGTTCCAGGCCTCCATTTTATATTGGGTACCCTGGTACTGGCCCCACAGGAATCTTTCTTCATGATTGTGGACAAGGAGCCAAACCATTACTTTGTACTCCTCAATGCCCCAGCGTTGCACTCTAAACTGAGTGCCTTCTCCAACACCAGCCATGCTGACTGCAGAAGGGAGCTACAGCCAGTTATAGGAAGTATTCCCGCCTGTGGAACTTAAATATGCCTCATTTGTGATTGGCCAGTTTTGAAAAAACTCAGCTTTAGGCACACCTGCTTAGCTGATGTTGGCAATGTTTAAAATTCCTTTGATAGATATGTGTCTGTTGAAAGTGCATGGTTATGAAATGCTGTCATGGCTTAGTGGTTCAGTACTGTGACTATAATGCACAGTATCCTGAGTTCGAGCCCTGTCACTGCTTTTTATTTTCCTACTGGGCAGACCTGACTGGTTCAGGTACAGTAAAGGAGGCATGGCCATGTTTATCCGACTTTGCTCAACTTTGCCCGACTTTTCCCAACGTTGCTCGACATTACTCGACGTTGCTCAACATTGCTCGATGTTGCGCTGGTTAGCACAGTGCACAGCTACGCGCAAATAAGTTGTGGTTGCACTGATTGGCACAGTGCGCAGCTACGCGCAAAGACATTGCACTAGTTAACGTGGTTTGCAGCTATGAGCAATTTAATTTAAATATGCTCAATACTGGTAAAATGTGCTTAGCAGTACTTTATATTGCTTAAAATAAGGTATATATTGCTTAAAATAAGGTACTCATGCCTCAGAATGCATAACCATTTCACCTTCATAGGTATATAATTCGTTCACTACTACATTTAATATTTTAATGCTTTTTACAAAACTTATACATAACAAATGTCAGGAAATATTTTTGTGTACAGATTTCCAACAGAAAATGGAACGTGCATTAGTGGGACTCGAACCTGGAATGCCTCCTCTTTGTGCAAAGGCTCTAACCACAACACTATCACTATTTTGCTTAATTTTATTTAATTATATTTTTCTTATTTTTCTTATTATCCTCTTCGGTGTCTAAGCTGCTAACAGTAGCTAAGCAATGGGCAAACCCGCGCAAACACAAGCAAATACGGGCAGCTATATCGGAAATAAAACAAAAAAAAAATTTCTTTTAATTTTTACATTTGTACATGGTTTAACATATGGAGGAGTGTAGTGTTACAATGTACACATGTGAGCGGACTCGCTCATGTAAGTCGACATTTCTCGAGTTTCTTCATTGCAGGGGCATGGATGTTTGGACTGCTCGGCAGTCTGACATGACCCCTACACTCGTCCACGCTCCATGTAAGCTTTAGAATTGAGGCAGCACACCCTCATTAATATGCATGGTGTGCTGTTGTCATACTCTTAGACTGGTGCTTCCATGTAAGACTAGTCTTACACGGAAGATTAATGAATCATGGGGCAAGTCTTTCAAAATCAGGGGAAGGTCTACCCCAAAGTTACTTACTTATACACAGAGCAACTCTTTTGGAATCTGTCCCATTATGTTTGTGTTAATGAATATATGCAGGGTAGCATAATCAAGCACAATTTGTTTACACTAATAATGAATAAGTCTTAGCATGCTAGAGCAAATGAGAGACTCATTAAAACAGACAATGATAGAGAAACAATCAATCCAGTTTCTGTTAGGTAAAAGAGCACATGCAAAAACTAATACTTTGCAATATTTTTGAAAGTATGAACAGAACAGTGAATTGCAGATGCCTGACATTATTTTTTCTACTTGTACTGTGCATAAGATACATTTTGCTAAAATGCAAACTGAATTTCTAATATTAAAACAAGCTATACTGTTTAATATTTACTGTGGTGAATAAGCAGTACTGAATCTTGTAATAGTACATACAGGAGAAATGCTAGTTAAAAGAATTTGGTCTATGAAGGATGAACAAGATGTTTCACAGACCATTTCAGATAAGTTTCTCACTTAGCTAGTCATTGTTCCCGGATTACCCATGAAAAGAGGTGCTTGACCAGTGAGGTTAACTTGTTATCAAATGTAATAAAGTAAACAGTGGAAACAGATCTGTTTAAATTCACAGTTAAAGAACACCCTTACCAGAAGTTTACTATTCAAAACTTTCCAAAGTTAAGTTGTTAAGGTGTAGAACAGTTTCCTAATCAGATGTATTGTAACTGAACTCAATATTAGCAGGTCATGGTAATTCTGGACAATTGTAACTTTGAACATTTAACTTCCAGCCACAAAAATCAATAGCTGAACAGCATGCTGGAAAGCACCAATCAGTAAAAAAACTGGGATAAGTAAGACCAAAGAGAAAGGGATCCCTATCTGATGCAATGAACCTTATGCGTACATCAAATAACACAGTATTATCTCTATTTCTTAGCACACCTGCTGGTTTGCCGAAGGCTTCAAACAAAGCTGATTGTAATGATTAAGCTGATAAAGCTAAAGGCGGAGCAAAGAATGTCTAATAAGAGCTGAAAGGAAGAAAGGAAAAGTACAAAGGAGTAGTAGTATTATGACAGAGACACCAAGAACACATCTAAAACTGTGACCCAGATACACCGTTAGTAAGCAACAAGACAAGACATGGGTTCCTGAAATGGCTAAGAGAACTACAGATCATCTTCGAACATTATCATGAAAGAAATGGAGGCACTACAGATTCCTTAACTAGTAGCCTGATGGCAGATGAATAGAATTCCAGGCAGCAAACTAGATTTTCCTTTTGAAGGAAGATAGTGAATTACATTGCTTAATTTGGAGATAAAGCTTGCCCCAGAGAAGCAGTATGGCCTGTGTGACAAATCTCTTTCTCCACTTTGTTATATTTATTTGGTTAGGCAGATTTAGGCCTTTAGTCCTAGCATTTGTAGGACTGTTTGATGAATGTAGGTATAAGAGATCTTGTAATACTGAATCCCTTATGACTCAGTAAGTGAGGATCATATAATCCCCAAGGGGACTATAGGGTACTGAATACAGGGATAGAGCTTTCGGTCTCTCCTGCTAGCTCAGGTTTTTAAGCACTTTATCTTTTTTAGTTGTGAATTTCTGAGCGAATGAGGTCAAGCAATTAAAGTTTCAAAATCCTGATACACTTTCTGAAGAGATTCCTTGACCAAAATTCAGAGTTACTGAAACATTCTGCCATCACAGGGACTCAAACTGCTGCCATGACTTGAAATACAAAATCTTAATACTTATGCAGCTGGAAGGCCTATGACTACACAGGATGAAAGGATCTGTAAACTAGAAAATGTAGGTAGACTAAAGACATGTCAGGACACTGCAGAATTACTGTATGTACCCTTTATTTATGGTTACATTTTCATTGTTATGAGAATTGCCATTACAGTCCCTGAATTTTCAGTGGTAACCCACAGTGTGCAGTACTGTAAAGATCCTGTATTTTATCTAAAAGTATCTCAGGTAAGATGAGTTAAAGGTTAATTCCAGGTCAGCAACAGCAATGGCTGTCATTCCAGCCATTTCAGCCAGTCAATCAAGTCACCCTTACCCACACCTGCATGAAACCCTGCAGTGTGTCTTAATATTAAGACTAGTTATTATAATATGTATAGAGCAAACAAGTGCTTCTCAGACACAGAAATCACCTAAATGTGGTCCTAATGAAGTCCTCTGTAATCTTTGGCACTATAACTAAATGCCCTTAACAGGCAAGTACATAGCAACACCAGAACTGTAGCTAGGTCATTTGCCACCCTGCCCAGTCCCCAGACCAGCACCCCTTAACTCAAAGCTGAGAAGAAAAAAAAAACTTCTTATCCTATCAAAGCTTAAGACCAGAAAAAAAGACATCCTTTGGCTCTTCTGTACTACCTACTGTCATACAGTGAGCATTTCACTGCTTTAGTTGTGGCCACAAACGCAGCTTTGGCATTCATTTATGAAGCTGGGATACTCATGTGGCTTCATAAGTCAATGTTAGCACTCGACTCCTGAGTCTTCTGTGCTTGCTGATATTACAGCTTGCACCTGAAAAAGCCATTCCCTTCACCCCACCTAAGTTACAGCTCTGATTAAGTCTCCCTTTAACAACAAGGCATAGCTCCAACCTTCCATTTGTCTAAACTATTCTTTTTACTCTCTTTTTCTATCTTCTCTACCTGCTTCCTACTTCTCCTCCTCTTCCTGACAGGAGATGTTCCTTCTCGACTCCCTGTCTACTACTCCTGTATCTTTTCTTCCTGCGTGTCCTATACTGTTGTCTACATCCCCTCAACTGATCTGCCACATCTCTTAATTCACTGCCTAGTATCTCTTCCAACTCTTCAGGCTCTGCTCTACTGACCTGCCATCTCTCTTATTTCACTGCCTACTCTTCAGGCTCTGCTTCTACTTCTTCACTGTCTATGGAACTAAGAACTCACATAATGCAGGACTTCTTTAATCTTAAAACTTAAGTATTGAGTATATTTTTGCTTTTCGTTGTTATAACCTTATTGTTTGCAATTTTTACTGTATCTAACCCTGCACTGATATATGAAACTGTACTCTACAGAATGTAACATTTTTATTCTGCCTTGTAATTGTTATTTTATTTTTTTGTGGAGATTTTGTCATCAGGCCTCTGCTGAAAATGGGCTCTAGCTCAGTCAGACATATCTAGTTAACAAATGACAAATAAAGAAAAATTAATAAAAGGAGCTTTTTACTGCATATGCTGTAAACATCTTAAGGACTTGACTAAATGAGGGATAAATAATGCATTCTTGTTTTGTGCAGTGGCTCTGTGTATAGTGTTAAACTTCAAATACATTCAGCTCGAATGCTTTTGCTTGTACTGTATCTTGCTGTTACACAACCCCATTCTGTGAAGAACATATGTGACTATTTGTTGAACCTGAAAATGGTGCACCTGGATCAATATTCTACCTTGTGTAACAAATATAATAAAACACAATAAAATAAAATAAAATAGACAATCACCAATGCAGCACCCAAAAAGAAAATAAGTTTCATCTCCTTAATCCATGCTCTCACCTCTTACAGAAGGTACAGCACTGTGCAATGTCTAACAGAATCATAATTATAGGTTCATAGGTTCAGAGGTAAGTACTAGGCTATTGAGCCTAGGGCCTATATGAGCCTAGTCAAAAAGGTAACCTGGCTTTCGCCACCCATGAAAATTATTTTCCTATGCCCCTATCGAGCAGCGGCACAGAGGTGAACCCTGGGGTAAATTTCCTATTTCCCATCCAATTTCAAGATTTTTCTTGAAGAGTGCTAATGAGAAGCTTTGTTTTCATATAGATAGGTAGTTTGTTCCAGAGTATGGGAAGTCTCTGGGACAGGAATCTATCCCTCCAGCATGTTCTGTTTATTGTGGTGACAAGATTTGGGTCCCTAGAGCATGTACCTCGGAGGGATTGGGATTTCTTTAATTGGAGAATGTCCAACAGCTCTGGGTTTGATATAGCTTTGTATGTTAGGCAGAGATTGCCTCTGAGTAGGCGATATGCGATGGAGTAAAGCTGGAGTTTTTTTAGATGGTCTGTGTAGGGCATCTGTTTGAGGCCAGTAATCCTCTTTGTGAAGTATTTCTGTGGCCTTTCCAATTGTTGTAGATGTCTTGTGAGGTACATACCAAAAGGGGCATTGTACTCTATAATGGGTCTAATGAGTGACGAGTAGAGGGGAACAATGACCTCTTTTTTCCTGGATGAGAAAACGTTTGTGATGAGGTGTGCCACATAGAAGGATTTCCTGACTACTGTGGTGATGTGATTATCAGAGGAGAGACTACTGTCCACCTGTGTCCCAAGGTATCTTATCACACTTATTCTAATATTATTATTAAGTCTAATACTAATGTTTCTCTACACTACTGACACACCAGGCCACATATAAATTGTTACCTAAGGGTTATTCCTTAATAATACAACCAAAAAAATAATAGTTTTGACTCTTAATGGTGTCAAGATAATTGCTACAAAGGAAATAAAGTGCTTGATCAAATCAAATGCAGTTTTATTCACATTAGGGATGCAGTCAGGAAGAATGAAAAAACTGTTATTCTCTGATACATTTGCAAAGCTAATAATATACAGTAGCTGTGATGGACATTTATGTGACCATCTTAATGCATGAGAATGCAATCTTTTCAAGTTGGAACACTGTAACAATAATTCTCCAAGGTGCAGTAGATTTGGAGATGATTACGTTAGTTAAAGTGTGCTGAGATAAATCATTACCATATGGGTAAATGGGAGCAATCCTCCACCCCCCTTCTTCCAAAAACAGACATCCATTTGATTTCTACTGTGAATGTTTTGTCTTCATCTGTATGCTGCATATCAAACCATAGCATTCATGACTGTAACACAGCTTAATCTTCCACTTGTTCTATTGTCCTCTCATCAAATATTATTTTATGCAGTGTGATTTGTAAAAGAAAGCCCACATACCAGCATCTGAAGCAGTGTATCTTTTCAAGTACTAGCAACGTTACCTGACATGTACCACATTATGGCATTTTGAAAATTTCGTAGTGACTGGGATCGGAAATAAAACATGAATTTACAGAAATACATGCATATATATTTCTGTATATATACACACACACACACACACACACACACACACACACACACACACACACATATATATATATGGGTTCATGTCAGTACACCGACAAGTCGGGATATCGACATTCGCTCCACCGACACATGAAATAATCGAAACCACAAACACGGACATTTAACAGGTAAGAGTTTTAATTTCGCTAATCATGCCTACCATGTTTTAGTAAGTGTGGCAGTGTTATGCATGTGTGGTAGGCATGATTAGCGAAATGTAAACCTCTTACCTGTTAAATGTCCGTGTTTGTGGTTTCGATTATTTCATGTGTCGGTGGAGTGAATGTCGATATCCCGACTTTTCGGTGTACTGACATGAACCCATATATATATATATATATATATATATATATATATATATATATATATATATATATATATATGTGTATATATATATATATATATATATATATATGTGTGTATATATATATATATATATATATGCACACACATTTGCACAAACATATATATATATAAAATAATTCAACAGAATGGTAAAAGGAAACTCATCTGACTAAATAAAGCAGGACGTTACTGTACTAAAACGACCATATCTACTTTCATTCCTTCGTGAGGAACAGATGTGCATATCAAAGAGTATGCTGTATATTCTGAAAATATGTTTGCAAACTTCTGTGGTTTAACAGTTCTCAAAACATTCCTCCCAGCTGTCCCTGATTTGGCCTCAAATATCTGGCAGATATTCAGTATGTCTCATATTAAGTATGTATCTCAATCACTAAAATGATAAGGATTAAAATTCTAAGTAAATGCCAAATACTTTATTAAAGCTACAAAGATTTTTTTCATAAAATACAGCATTAAATATATAAATGGATTCCATAAGCTTTCTATATCATACATATTTTATTTAGTTAGTTTGTTTACTAGGATAGTGCACTCAACAGTTATGACAAATAGGTTCAGATTGGGTTATAAACAGGAAACCAATAAAAAAAGAAGGAAAAGCAAAGAAAAACGAAATCTGCAAATAACAATGGATCAGTGTTTATTAAACAGCAACCTTCAAGGTAGACAGTGTAATACAAATGTTTTGCAACCTTCAGGATAGGCAGCATAGCAAAACAAATACAAAATACAAAAGAAGTATGACTAAACTGTTAAACAATATTTATAGTGCATTGGAATAATCTTAAATCAAACTTTTAATTTGTAGGGCTGCATTTGTCTCAGTGTTCCAATATCAGTGTACTCGCCATGTAATTTTATTTTTTATCTTTTATTTTGCAATATGTACTACTAGTCTGGGGTTTTACATTTATGTTATGCATTTTTATAGTTTGTCCTTGACTTAAACAACCAAACAACTTTATGCAAAGCCGCATATCTGAAACTGTTCCTTAACGCATATTTAGATTAGCACTCTGTCTATATGAAATACTGCTGTTTATACAGTTTACATCTGCTGACTGAATTTCATGGTACTGCTCGGACTTTTCCTGAATCAAGTGTGCCTATAGATAAGACTAAATAGCACCTCTGGCTTACATTCCCTTGTGCTAATAAGTGGAATGAGCCTTGTTTTCCTTATTAAAGCTTTTCTGTGCTATTGGAATATCCTTATCAATCATTGCCATTTTTCATTATCTTATAGTACTTTTTGCTTTTATTTTTAAAAACAAAATGGATGTTAAGATTTTATTCCATGCTTGTATTAGACTATTAAGGTCAATTACTTCCTAAGCAACTTCTATCTTAAGCATTGCAATATAGACGTCTGTGTATTTGAAGTGGTGTTTTGCTTATTAGTTTGACTGCTGATGGTCGCTAGCTTCACTGAACTTTTGCTGTTTTACACTGCACATTGAGTCTTTCCCCAAACAAAGCTGGCTGCCTGGAATTCCTCACTCATCTCTCCAGCAACATCACAAGTCAAACCTCTAATATATTAAAGTGACTGCAGTATATGTCCTAGCCAACCTTTCCTTAATTCTCAGCTTCTGAAAATAGAATCTCTAAGCATGTCCAGAGAATTGGCATACAAACTACTCAGATGCTTTAGTTTAGTATCCCCCTCCCATTAGTCCTAAACTTTGGTTTCCCCTTTTCTCTGCATGTTCTCAATATATAGAACACAAAGCAGTACTTTTATGTAAACCAGTCCTTTAGACTGCTATATAAAGGGCAAGTGATGTTTTGTTTTACTATCTAATGGCACTGACCTGGGGCATTATAGTTAAGCTGATTGTTTTCTGCTGATACTGCCTGGTCTTGCTAGTGATTCAACCCACTCTGTTCCTCTACACTGCCACCAAATCCCACTCACCCCAACTACTTCTACATTTATACCCCTGACACACACTCCACCCACAACCTACAGTTACCAATCAAATACCTTCATACTATATTACCTCCTTCAACAGAATTTAACAATACGCCAATTAATCTAAACCTTCACCAATCAGCTTTTCACTAACCTTATAAACATAAGGTTACTTCAGACCCTACTACTCAATATCTTGTAATCAATTTCTCTCTACATATCACTGTTACTTATTTTCCCCCAACATGATACTTTTTCATGTCTAATCTCATTGCTAATAATCCTTGCATTCATTACAGTTCTATCCTACCAAACCACCATACACTTAATACATCAGTAACCTCCACCTCCAACCTACCTTACAAATAAGACTACTACTCTAACATCTCTCCTCAACTATTTCACTATATCTTTCCATATAAATCTAGCCCCCATATAGCAATGTTTATATCCTTCAAACCCCATTTTATACTCTTTACTCTAACCCATATTACAAAATATGACCATTCTACACTTATCTAATCTTCATCCTATTATAGAATAAAGATATACACTCAAACCCAGATCCAAACTCAAAAAGACACCAAAAACCTAATTTTTTTTACTTTGAACCTAAGAAGCATATTCAACATGATAACCCTTCTGCATGCTTGGATAAAACAAAACAAAACATATATACTAGCTCTAACAGAAATATGGCTACATCCCAACATAAAAGATATACAAATTATATCTCCCAACTTTACCATTTATAGAGTAGCTAGACCAAAAAAGGTATTGCCCTTCTATATTCATTCATTCTCAAGATTATGCCCTACTCAAACATTATAGACACATTTTCCAGTGCTGAGATCCTAATAACCTCCCTGAACCTCAATGATACAAAAATAATCTGTATCACTGTGGTGTATATTCTTCCCGGAAACAACATACTTGTGCAGGAAGACATATCTTGAACATCACAAAATATCAAGAAAGAGTCATCCTAGGTGACATGATTGCCAATTGTCATTCTTTCACAGCTGACTCTCTTTCCAATAGCATTAATCTGCATGGCTTTACTTAAGTAATCACAGGCCCAGCACAATACAAGAAAGAACTTCACTTGCCATTCAACTTTGGATTGGATTCTAGTCTCTCACCCAACAAACTTCATCTCCTCAGAAACACAGTTTCTGTCTCACTTAGTGACCATCTTCCCACATATGCCATTAGAGACAGTACCCACCATTCAAAAACACTAACATCGTTAAAACACAATTACATTTAGTCAAAAAATACTTAATGATTTACTCCATAAAATAAACTGGACACCCCTAAAACTACTACTGTGTGATGCTGCAGTCCAATATTTCAGTTCTACCTTCCTAAAATACTCAATACTCCAGTCCCTGTACAAACAAAAAGGGTAAAAAAAACAAATATAACCAAAGACTGTATTGATCTGATGAAGGAAAGAGACCTAGCCTGGAACATATGGAAAGTAAGCAAAACTCAACAAATTCTTCTCTCTTTCAAAACACTCTGCAATAGCATAAGTAAATTATTCAACAAAAGCAAAAAAATACTATTACCCACACCTTCAGCATCAACATAAATGCAACCCTAAAACATTCTGGCACTCAATATCTACCCTTCTCAATCCTGGTGCAAACAAAGAGCACTGCCCTTCACCCAATGCCCCCACCCATCACTAGTAGCAGAAGTAGTTAATCAACACTTCATAAAATCCAGTGCTGACTAACTATTAATATTAACACTATGCCTAGCCACTTACTATCAACCTCTAAAACCAATAACTGCTTAGTATCTAATTCAGTCCACACCAACAATAACACGCATAACAAATGCAAAGATAACCAGACCTCTTTCTGCTTTCAACCCATACCCACTTCAACAATAAAACATTACTGCACAAATTAAAACCTTGCTCCACATCTGCAGATAATCTGCCATCACAATACCTAAAACTCACAACTGACTCTGTCCCTTATCCAATCAGCATCCTCATAAATAGATGTCTATCTGAATCAATAGTCTATGCCATATGGAAACTATCACATATAACTCCAATACATAAAAGAGACAACTCCACCGATATATTAAACTCTCTGCCCATATCCATACTCTGTCCTACATCTAAAATTCTTGAAAGGCATATCCACCAACAGTTAAGGAAATACCTACTGCAGATCAACTTGCTTTCTTAAACTGAGAACAGCTTCTTGCCTGGTCACAGCACATCTACAGCTCTACTGTCCTTTACAGACACCATACATAGGGCTAGAGATGGAGGATACCTTGTATCCTCAGTGTTCCTGGACCTCTTTAAAGCCTTTGATATGGTCTTGCACCCCTTACTCCTTGATACCCTGTCGAACCTAGGGTTGCTCCCCTACCACAGTACAAAGGTTTCAAAGCTATCTACAAGACCAGAAGCAAGCCATTAAATGGTCTAACCAACTTCCCAGCTTCTCCATAACCCTACAGGAGTGCCTCAAGACTCCAGCCTAGATTCACTACTGTTTAATATATTCACCAATGGTTTACATGCCACCTCTTCCTCTGGAACAATAATTCGGTGTGCAGATGATTCCACCATAATTTGCACCTCTCACACTTACCAAAAATACTCAGTAATACTGAAAAATCTTTCACTGTTACAGAATCATGACTTCCAGATACTCATCTTTTTCTGAACCCCCCCCAAAAAAAAAAATCAAATTTATCGTTTTTCACCCCAAACATACCACCCTCAGCTCTGACCAATTTAATATCCACTCAGCCGACAACACTATCATTGAAAGAGTACAAGAAACAAAATTACTGGATGTAATTATCTTTAACAAAGTCACATTTGACCTTCATGTTCAGCAAAACATAAAGAAAAAACACAAAGAAACAGGACTTCTCTACAGAAACAGGCAGTTCCTTACCACAACAACCAAGACTACCCTAGCAAATACTCTCCTTCTCTCATTCCTATTTTATGGTTCTTGTTTACTCACCTACCTGTAAAACTCCATCAGGACAAAAATGGAACAAAGCTATAACAAAGTTGCAAAATTTGCCACAAACTCCAAATACCATATACAACACTATAAACCACTACGGCAACTAAATTGGCTTGAAGTCTCCAACCAACCTAACATATATCCAACTATCTACTATACACAACTTAATTTACAAGCCTACTGCTTTCCCTGCCCTGGATAAGCTTGTCAAGCAATACATTCCTAGCAGATCACTCAGATCAGAAGATAAAACCTGCTAGAAATCTCTAAAACTTCTAAGTGACCAAGTTAGTGTCTTTACTCATAATCTGTTCTAAACTATGCAATTCTCTCTCTTCAACAACCAGATCAGCCCCTAGCCCGCAACTCTTTAAAGCCTCTCTAAAAGTACACCTAAACAAGTCATGGATCTGCACATGCTTAACTCCAGGCTATTCCTCCTTTAATTCTGCTTCCTCTGCCAATCTTCCTTGTTCTCTGCAGTTTCTCTTACCCCCCCCCCCGCAGACCTATGAAACCTCACCAATAATTCTACTACCCTTCTCCTAACCTTCGGATGCATTCCTCTGTCTCTTTCTCTAAACCCCTCTAAATTTGTAACTTTTCAAATCTTCTGTATTATTTCTCCCCTTCTCTAAGTAAAGCTATTTATATAATCTAGTGTAAACCTATTCTCATGTTAACAAGATACTAACCACAACTATTATCTTCTCAAGTAATCTATTGTTAATGCATTGTGATATTTTAGAAATTACATCAAATTTTAAGCAAAAACTCTAAGCAACTGGCCATTTTTTTCAACTCTAAACTGCTTGTAATGTACTGTATAAAATCTTAACTAACATTATATTCTTTAAAAAAATGTATTCTATCTGTGTAATTATTGTATTAAGTCTTAACTAACATAGATTGTAATTTTTACAACAGCAATCTGTATATGTACCTAAATGTCTAATTGTGGAGCTTTTCTCCCCAGGCCATTGCTGAAAATGGGGTTATATGACCCATTTGGACTATCCCAGTTAACAAATATCAAATAAATAATAAATATAGATATTATGAGTCTACAATCTGTACAAGGTATTCTGCACCAGACAGTAACTAAACTATTAAACAAACAATATTTGCAGTATATCAAAAATTTCCTTGCTAGATAGAAGAAAGAGCTATGATTGGTAGTTAGTATTTTGGTAAGGTATCATTTGTCAGGAGATATACTTAAAAGATTAACATTTATATTGGCTTTCTTTAGTTAGACAGGGTTTAAGCTGAGGTCTGAAGTTTGTGTAGTTAGTGAGATCTTTGATGTAGTTGGAAAGTGTCTGCCAGACTTTGGGTGCAAGTATAGAAAAGGTCTGGTTAATACACTGGAGTGTAGTTCGTGGGGTCTGAAGAATAGTATCAGATTGTGATCAGTGCCAAAGGTTATAAGATGATGTGGTAATGCTGGAGGTGAGTTTGCCTTGAAACTTAAATGCGCTCTGATTCAGACCCCTTGTCCCTCAGTATGGAACATTAAAATGGTGGTTTAACTTTTCTCAACGAGAAAGTAAAATATATAAATAAATAAAATAATGAATGAATGAATGAATAAATAAATAAACTTGATTTTCCCATAAGCAGCAATTCACTATAGGGCATATGTGCCATGAAGTGGGATGATACCTCAGGTTGCTGGCTGTGAGGATATATGCTGAGTGCACCAAAAGGGTCTATATTACTTAATTGAAAAATAATTTAACTGAACGGGATTTAACATCGAAATGCATGTCATCGAGCTGCTGATAGTGAAATCGCGGTACAGTGAAGATTGGAAAATTTGCCCTTTCTTCACTGTAGTGCGTTCTCGGACTTAGTATATGTAATTAGTGAGGGGTGTGGGGGTGCAGCCCCTCACAAGACCCAGTTTGATGATGTGCATTTTGATGCTAAATCCTGTTCGGTTAAATTATTTTTTCGATTACGTAATATAGACCTGCACCAAACACCAGTCAGAACAGTAATATTATCAACACAAAATCCACATGAAAAGCCTGACTTTAAATAAGCTATGTCTCACTTGCAAAACATAAAGATGCACTAGGAATGACAGACAGCATCAGACAACAGAATGGCCCCTTATGAAACACAGCTTTCATTTTAGCTCACTGCCATCTACCATCTTATGACAAAGTACTAGCGATCTACAAATTGGAAGACATTTATGAAACTGTGACTTGAGAAAAATAGTGAGATGCACGTTATGCACCTGCAAGGCAAACACTAAAAAATGACATTCATACAAGTGCTGAGCACAAGAAAGTTCACTTTCTTATATGTTGTGATCTGCTAACTCAAGAGTTTCAATGCAGGTACAATTCCAGTTTATCTGCTCACCTACAGAAGCCAACATTGGCTTCACTTTACTTTGTTTTGGTGATATTTTATGCAAACACTGTACATATTTTTTTTCTGGAAATGTTTGAACATATATTTTACAACAACAGTCACAGAATGGAGAACATAGAGTAGAAATAATAAGGTTGTAAAATTTGGCATTGTAAACTTATATTAGGCCACAGCACTAGAAAAGTTGTAGTAATATTGCTACTGTATTAAAGGGGTAACAGGGTAACAGGAAATATCCAGGGAATTGCACAATAGTTACCAAGATGAAAAAATGCAACTCTGACAACAAATTAATCGCTAAATGCCATGGAAAAAAGACAGACAAGAACAAGAATATATGCTTAGATATTACTTATCAAAGTATTACAAAAGTTTGTCAAGGCTCAGCTTCTCATTAGTTAGCATACATACATGCACTTCTGAGTTATCTACATTCTACCTCACCCAACAATCTCTTGTCTTGAAAGGGTGTCTTTTATCTTGAAAGGGTGTCCGTGATATGTTTCCCCTCATCTAATGCCAAAACACCATTATTCTAGGAAATTTTAATCTAAAGGCTATAGCCACACTTCTACAAAAGAAAAATCATTAGCTCTAAAGGACTAGATCAATGTGTTAAACACCCTACAAGGCTTAACTCACAACAGGGAACAACACATTTCAAGATGTTATCATTTCCAGTGTTCAGCACAGGTATCCAAAATTAGACAGTCAACAAAACTCCCTCAGTCACCAATGCTCAGTTAGCTGATGTCATTCAAACCACCAAAACTGCTGCCACAGGTTATAGTAGACAGATCAGTCCAGGAAAGTAGAAGCAAACCTATACATCAGGTTACCATCCAGTGACAAGACATATTTACATACAGAAATAGATCATAATTTATCACTGTATCATTTCACAAATCATTGAGCAAGAGTACAGGATTCACTTTTCCCATTTTTCTCCACAAACACATAGGAGGCTTAGAATACAACATTGTCTTTCTTTTTGAATGGAACTTACAGACCTAATGAAACAGATAAATCAAGAGAATAGGAAAAGGAATCAGATTCATGGCCATCTACAACAAACTTACTTGCACTTTTAAAAAATCTTGCAGAATAACAACCAATACAGCAAAATCCTTACACCTTAGAACTAATTAGCAGCTACTATCCTGAAATTTACTGCAAATTCTTTATGTTAAATTGCCTATTATTCCAATCATGTTGATATCCATAACTCACAGTAATTTGTCTGATCCCCCTTTTTGAGCTATTATTCCCAGTGAGGGATCCAAAACTGAACCTTTGGCTACTAATGCAAACATTCAGCTGAAAGGTACTGTTGACTTGCTCCCAAGTATTCTTAGAGAGTCTTGGAATTTTTCGACTTTGTATGGAAATTTCATTTTGATAAGAAAGTTGTAATAGTGACAGCTGTTGAAAAGGTAATATTTAGTGTTATTACTCATGAAACATGAAGCAGGCATAAAATGGTTTAGAGACATTTTAATTTAATTTGGTAAACTTAATTCACAAGATATCTATTCAATTTGTTAATTTATGGAGTTGATTTTGAAGGGCAGCTGCGGTGGTGCAGCAGTTAGCATTGCCGCCTCGCAGCAAGAAGTTCTCCAGTTCAATTCTCGGCTGGGGTGCCTTCTGTGTGGAGTCTGCATGTCCTCCCTGTGGTCACATGGGTTTCCTCCGGGTGCTCCAGTTTCATCCCAAAGTAGGTGGATTGGACACTCTAAATTAGCCCTTGGCATGTGTGTGTGCCTTCTGTGGAAGGCTGGGCTCTCAACTCTGTAAAACTCCACTGCCAATCATGAGCAGACAGGTGATCTGCTGTGGCAACCCCTAACCGGGAAAAGAAGAAGATGGAGATGATTTTGAAAAAAAAATATACACACACACACACACACACACACACACACACATATATATATATATATATACACATGCACGTACATATTTTACCTTTGAAGGTGAATTTTTCAAACAAATTTGACTCACTGATATGGTGGCATGTGCCCCAATTTACACAAACCATTTTTTTATTATGAAAAACAGAATGTGTATTTTTAAGTTACATTGTAGGAAAATTTTAAAATTATAACTAAAATACCTAGATGATTTATCTTGTGGCCTGGGTCCTATCAGGAATAAAGTAAAGTTTTGGAATAAAAAGAGGAGACTACAATTTTTTTAAGATTTATAAACCAAACATCAAGTACATCAACTGATTACTTGGATGTTGCTTTTCTGAAAAAACTTTTGAGAATAATTGCTTTCTTTCAACCATATCTTGCAAGATAACATTTTCTAATGGTCACTTATATTATTGCATTAACCATCCTTAATGACAAAAGAAAAATCTAATAAAATGCAAATGCCAATTATTTTTATAATTCTCACTTATGACATTTTTTGGTTTGTTTTTACAAGAAGTCCAGATATTACAACAGATGTTAGTGGATAGGGTACATCTTAGTGTGACACCCCTGCACTTGCCCAGTAATCAAGGAGCCTTAATCCTCACCACTAGCACCAGTGAGGGACATCCACATTGGGAGGATGACAAGTACACACACAGTAAAGTACAATTTCCCTTAAGAGCACACAGAGATCACAGTCAGTCTGGGGCTGGTTTCTTCCTCTTTCTCCAGATCCCCAATAAGACTCCACAGTAGCACAGCTATAAGGTTAAGATCTCAGCTGAGTGGCCAGACCGAGACCTCTAGCACCCTCTATTTTCATCCAGTGCTTTGTGTTCCTGCCAAAGTAGCTGACACACACACACACACACACACACACACACACACACACACACACACACACACACACACACACACACACACACACACACACACACACACACACACACACACACACACACACGGTAGTACCAGCTGCCACCAGCCACCCTTAGTTATCAGCTACTATAAGGCCCTTACCAAGGAATGCCCAATCCTACTGTGAGATGTTATTATTATCCAAATAGTAAGTGTGACTAAGACTTTAAAGGCTATTTAGAAGTGGCCTATAGAGTGTCACCAAATACATATGCAAGTAATCTAAGAGCTTACATATCTCTAAACAAAACTGCCACAATTAAAAGATTTAAATATATTTAATAATAAACAATAAAAGAGCAAGACAATATTCAATAACTAAACACAGTGACTACGAGTTCAAAATCACAGGAAATATTTTAAAACAACATTGCAGAACAGTCTCAATTAAATAGAGAAAACATCTAAACTGATCTTATAATATTCCTATCTATCTCTAAGAGAAATTACTATACCCTGATTAGTTACTATTAGCAAGGCAAGTGCTGAAGAGAGGATGGTTCCAGGTCCAAAGACAAGAACAAAATTAACAGTATCTGAGAGAGCTCCCAAATTAATATCAAAACATTATTGCTGGGTCAGCTGAATGACATCACTCTTTGTCACCTGCCTTCAGTTTCCAGGCTAACAGAAACCAACATCTCTGTATCAAACATACTTATCTCTCAGATGTGCAGCTGCTAGGAAGTCACAGAGCAATAAAAACACGCTACATTTGAAACCTAGTAATTATTTCTGTTTCAAGGCAATAGGAAAAACTTTTAGCTCTAGACATCCTGTCTCCTTACTGCATTAACTAACCTCCTATAGCAAATTGTAAAACACTTTACTTTTCAACTTATTTTCTTGATGCTTTGCAAGTTAACTCTGTATATTCCAGCTTCTACCATTAAAACATACATTTGCACAGGCATATAATTTACATCCATTTCTGTTCTTTCCCAGTAGGGTACACTGTGGTTAAATTCTTAAAGCTCAGTACATAACATACACTTTTCTTACATTTGTAAGACAAGCATATGAATCATATTACTATTCACAAATTACATATGATTTTTTACAAAATTCCAGACAGCTGGACTGGTAGTGTCACATCTCTATACGAATCATATTAATACTTTCAAGTGACATACAGTTATTTACAAAATTCCAGATAGCTAGACTGGCAGTATTTTCCTGGTGTCACATTTCTCCCTTCCACAAACACTCAAACTAGTTTTTCAAGTGACCCTTAAGAAACATTGCTTGAGAGGGTTGAGCCTATGTGGGAATACCTTACCCCATTCTGTGTCTTGAGATTCCAGCTGCCTTGGCATTGCTGACCCCAGTACAGTGCTGCACTGTCCCATCATATGCCTACAACCCAATGTTCCCTCATAGTAATTTGGAATTTTCCTGACTGGCTCCCTGTAGCCATAGATCCCCTCAGACTCCTCCTGCCTTGTACTGCAAATAATTAGCACAAGGGCCTCTCTATCATGATACAGTTTCATCGTGTTAACATGGTACAATTTGTGCCCCTGTCTCCTGCCTAGCAGTTCTACCATGTAGTTAACATCACTGACCTTCCTTACCACCTTGTAGGGTCCCTCCCAAGCTGCCTGCAGCTTGCTGTGACTGACAGGAATGAGAACCATTACCTGCTGCCTTACAGCATACTCTCTACCTCAAGCATTCCTGTCATACCAGATCTTTTTAAGCTGTGGGCTTCTGCCAGGTTCTCCTGGGCCAAGCCCATGAGTTCTCTGAGCCTTGCCTGAGGTTTAAGATGTATACCACAACAGACTCCTTGTGGGATTCACACTCACTCTCCTACTCATCTCAAATCAAATCTAAATGTCCTCTCACCATATGCACATACAACAACTCAAAGGATGAAAAACCTGTGAATTCCTGGGGCACCTCTCTGTAAGCAAACTACAGATGGGGCAAATATTCCCCCACCCCCTCTTAAACTGCTCTGCAAATGCATGTATCACTGTCTTGAGTGTAGAGTTTAACCTCTCAACAAGACCATTAGTCTGGGGATGGTAGGGGGTGGTCTTTAGGTGCTTCACCCCACAGTATTTCCACAGACAAGCCAGCAGGTTTTACATGAAATTGGCACCTCTGTCAGTCAGTATTTCTTTTAAGAAATCTGCCCTGCTGAAAATCTCTAACAAATCATTTACCACCTTTTCTGCCTCAATGGAGGACAGAGCCACATCCTCAGGGTATCTGGTAGCATAGTCTACTACCACTAGGATATACTTTTTCCCTGTGGAACTTGGTGTACTCAGAGGCCCCACAATATACATAGCTACCTTATGAAACGGCTCCTCAATCACAGGCAAAGATATCAAAGGAGCTTTCACTTTGTCTCCTGCCTTGCCTTCATTTTGGCACTGCTCACAGGTCCTGCAGTACCCTGTTATATCACTGGAAATTTCAGGCCAACAGAAGTTCAGCATAATACATCTCTTTGTATGTTTTATGCCCATATGACCTGCAAAGGGAATATCATGGGCTATGGCTAGAAGTGCCAGATGGTAGGCTCTGGGCACTACCAACTGCTGTATTCTCTCACCCTCTAGCCCTCCCTCAGGGGTCCAGTCTCTATAATAATAATTGTAATCCTTTGTCTGAGTATACAGATTCCCCCTTCCCTTGAAAATCAGGTATTTCATTAGCTACCTCCCTCAGGCCATGTAATGTAGGGTCTGAGAGCTGAGCCTGTCCCAACTCTCTCTTTGTAACCCTTCCCAGCTCCCCTTCTACAGGAAGTCTGGCATCCTCTGACAGCGGTGCCTCACTGTCAACCTGGGTACTACTACTCACCTCTGCCCTTGCAGTCACTCTGTCCAAGGAAACATCAGTACCAACAAGCAGCTGTGGCTCACCTTCAGTCTCACTACTACAGGGTAGCTTCCTCCCTGAAGTAACCACCTCACCAGTCTTGGCTGCAAGTGTGTGGTCTTTCTGGATGTCCCCAGGCTACCTGATCCACATGCTTGTCTCCAAACCTGACTGTGTGTAACAGCATGCACACATGGTTCCACATTATCAAAATCATTCCCTATCAGGACATCTGCAGGTTGGTAGTATGGTACCCTTTTTGTCTCAAGACAACTTACTGTTGGTGTTTTGTCATTCCCACTTACTGGTTCTCCCACCTTTTGTTCCTCACCTTGCTTCTATTGACATCTATATGCTACATGGCCCCACTGGTGGCATTTAAAACATTTCACCCTTGGTCCTGAACATGGATCTGGACTGGTGGCTTCTCCTGCTACTGGCAGACTCTGTTGGGGCAGTCTGGGCTGTCCAACATGGGTTCCCTTAGACCCATGAGCAGCACTGGGTGTCCCTTTCCTGTGCAGTGATGCTCTGCTTGCTAGGTATAGGTCTCCCTTCTTCCCCAACTTATCTGCAGTAGTGCATTGTCTATCAGCTAACCAGATTCCCATGTCCTTAGGCAAAGTGCTAAGGGCTTGCTCCCTCACAAAAAGGTCTGCCAGTCCTTCAAAGGTGGTGACCTGACATCCACTCACCCACCTATGAAAATAAGTGCTTAGTTCAGCAACATATTCATACAGACTTTCATCTGCCTTGCGTTATGCTCACAAAACTTTTTCCTATAATCTTCAGGTGTTAACTTAAAACATTCTAGCAAATAGTTCTTTACAACATTATAATTTAAACAGTCAGTATCAGAAGTTGGGAAAGAACAGTTGCAGCTTTCATGGAGTAAGGGGGGGTCAGAAACCGTACCCAGAGCGCTTGGTCAACATTATACTGTTTACATACCCTCTCAAACATATGACTGAAACTATCAAAGTTATCCCCCTCTGTAAATTGTGGAACACATTTACTGACCTTTTTTACTTCTGGGGTTCAGTTACTTCCTTCACCATTATCTCCATGACTCTGGAGAATAGTCAGCATTTCCTTTTCATGTTGCCTCTGCCTCTCATTCTCCTCAGCCTGCAGATGTCACAGTTTCTCATTTTCCTCATCCTTTAGATGTTCTCATTTTCCTCAGCCTCCAGAAGTCTCAGTCTCTGCTGCTTCCATTTCCAAATGATTGGTCTCAAACACAAGTCTCTTTAACTCCAGATGGATTTTTAAGTCCTCTATTGCACATCTCCAAGGCCAGTCTGATTATCTTCCTGGTTGCTATCATGTGATGCAGCTGTGACTAAAGCTGCAATCATATCTGCTTTACTCAGGTTGGCATGCACCAGGCTTTAGCATGGCACATCTCAGCCAAATGGCTCATTGTCAGCTTGTCATACTCCTCTGCCTGTGCTGTGCTCCTTGACTAACTAAGCTAACAAAAAAAAAAACAAACAAAAAAAAAAAACAATTGTGATATGAACTCTGAAACACCTTCAATGACTACTGCACACAGCTACAGGAATTCAATATCAACACCACTACAAGCCAATTAATATGTGATGTGACTAACTCACCACTGTCAACCAATTAATATGTGATGTGGCTATCCCACTATTGCTAACCAATTAATATGTGATGCCCCTGCACTGGCCAAGTAATTAAGGAGCCTCAATCCTCAGCACTAGCACCAGTGAGGGACATCCACATTGGGAGGATGACAAGTATGCACACAGTAAAGTACAATTTGCTATAAGAGCACACAGAGATCACAGTCAGTCTGGGGCTGGTTTCTCCCTCTTTCTCCAGATCCAAATAGCAGAACCTCCAGGTATGGCAGTGCAGGGCAAAACCATGAACCATTAAAAAAATTGTAGTCACAACATCGAGGGTAAGATAAACCAACGTGATCTTTTATTAAATAAATAAAACCAAGACAAACTGGTTTTGGCTGCTAAACCAAAGCCTTCTTCAGTGTCAATGAAATAGTCACCAATTCCACTATAAATACTAATTACAATTAACAACAAGGCATCCCATAGGTTGATCATAATAATCCATTAAGTCCAGGTGGGAATAATCCCCCCAGTCTAACTATCCACTTCTCCTCTTTGTTATCCAATATAGTATGATAACCAATAGGGTTATTCCTCTTGCCTGAGATAATATCTATAATAGTGAATCTTTGAATAGCAGATAAATGTATTACAGAATGTTTATATAAGGTATTTGTAATCCTTTTATGTTTAATATCACTTAAGTGTTGGCTGACCCGAAATTTAAATGACTTAGAGGTTTGACCCACATAAAAAGCCCCACAGGAACACATAGCAAGATATGTGCTATAGCAAGATATACTACCTATGAACCTATGCCATAACACTAAATCCTTTCTGTCCTTTTCTCTGTACATCTGAACTTATGAATTATCCTCCATGAAGTAGTTCTAAGCTGGAAAAAAAAAACTTTCAGATAATCTCCAATGCTTGAGCTCTCCCTCTCCCATAATGCTATACATTTAAACTACTACTCAGATAAAAAAAATGCCACAGCAACCTTGGTAAAACAGAAAAAGGCACTTTTTCTGTTTTACCAAGGTTGCTGTGGCATTTCTTGTTTTTTATTAGTTTTATCCCTGTCTTGGTACTACTCAGATCAAGTTTGCCCCAACAGAAAGATAGGAAGTCCCCCTGGAATAAGGAAAGCCTAAGAGTAGTAGATGAGCAAGAAGGCTTAAGGCAAGGTCTGTCATAATCCAACAGGACAACAAACATGAAAAGTCACCAAAATGTAGAAGATGAAGAAGGGAGAGTTATTGAGATGAACAGAGGCGCCCAATAAAGCTCTAGAGTTAAGGTAAGCACATAACTTTCATATAATAGTTTTTCCCCTCTATCCTGACTTATGGGACAGATACCCCAGTTACTGCAATTTCTGTGTGGCTTCATGGCAGTATATCATTGAGAATGGTGTAACCAAAACCTGCACTGGCTCTGAAAATATTATCCAGTTTGTAAGATTTGACAAACATGCAGATTGTAAACCATGTTGCTGCTGTACAGATGTCATCCATCGGTGATTATTTGAAAAACACAAAGGTAATGCAATGCAATAGCCATCTACAGAAGGTGGCTTTTGAAATTTTGGACCAAATTGGCATTAAAAAAATAACACAAATAATGTATCATCTTTTTGTAAAGGCTTTGTGTAATTCAAATAAAATCTTAGCTGATGAGATACATCTAAAGTGTGCAAAATGTATTCCACCTGGTTGGAATGATTAGAAAAGAAAACAGGGAGATGCATATATATCGAGTCAAGACAGACTCTGTAGCTATCTAAGGTACAAAGGTAAGATAAGGTGTCAAGAGTGATTCTGAATTTGTGAAAAATCAAGTCAGAATGCTTTCAAGATAAGATCTGTAGTTCAGAAATTCATCTGGCGTAACATATATCCACCAAGAACGAAGTCTTTTTAAGAAAGAAACTTCAAATTGTCAGAAGAAGCTGTCTCTTAAAGGGTGGTTGTGTGATGGCCTGCAACATCAATGTTAGGTCTCAATGAGAAGATGGATCGTTAATTGGTGGTCTCAAAAGAAAAGTGCTTTTGACAAAAGCTTTAGAAATTTGAGCCAATGTGAAAATTTGAGATAGCTGCTAATTGTACCATGACAGAAGAATAATTTGCACCCAAAAGGAAAAGGCCTGTCAAAAAGTCCAAAATAAATGAAAGGGGAGCAGAAAAGGATCCAATCCATTGTTAACAGCACTAACAGAAAATGTTTTCCATTTCCTATTATAGATTTTTTGAGGGGATGGCTTCTGTGAAGCAGGAAAAATTAATCCACTCTAAAAGGTAAACAGTGCTCATTGGCATCATTGGAACGAGAGAAACCATGTGGTTAGTTTGAGGGATTTGATATCTGGCTGAGACTTACATGATCAGAAAGACAGGCTATCCAGATTGGGATCCAAGACCATGGCGGTCATAGATGATGAGGCTACAGGTAATAGAACCAAGATTGTCAGGGCCTGAAAGGTACAATCAGAATACCAGTTGCTTGCACACGGAAGCTTTCTGTATGAATCTTGTTATTAGCACTACTGGAGAGAAAGCATACAGAAGACCAGGTGACCAAGTATGGACTGTAGTATGCCTTGGTAACTGACTCTGTTGAAGGATGAGGGCAAAGAAGGTTCTGCACTTTGAAGTGGTGGAGGATCCAAATAGGTAACAACAAGGCTGGTCCCAGAGACAGAAACTTTCTGCCACCACTTTGCTGTTGAAGGATCACTTGAGAGACTTGATTCACTAGAATATTGCTTGGACCTGGAATGTGCATTATTAGAAAGCTCTCTGAAGACACTGCCATAGTCTCATGGTGTCTCAACACAGTGGGTAAGAATGCTTCTCCCTGCTTGTTGATGTACCACATTACAGATTTGTTGTCAGTTTGGATGGAAATTGTGCCCTGGGGAAGGAAGTTTGTAAGTGCCTGCACTACAAAGACCTCCCTTATCTCCAGAACAATGATGCAAAAATGGCATCCAGACTGGCCCATATTTTTTGGACTGTACTCCACTCAAAATAACCCCCTCTCCATGGGGAAGCATCCCTGGTAACTGCAGCCATGAGAGAACCATGGTGAGGGGAATACAAATGGGCATCCTTGATGGAATATGGGGATCCTCCAAGATATATGACAGTAATATAGAGTAGACAATATGATCAAGTGGTGAAGAGAGTGGGTTAACAGTGATCATTGTACTGAGAGAGTCCATTGAACATCCCTCATAAAGAATTTTGCATGAAAAATCAAGGGATGGTGTCAATCTACTGGCAGCCATTTCTTCATCTGCTGATAGATCTGAGACTTTGTCCTGAAACACCTTTCAGCAACAGAGGAGTTTTCCCTTTTCTCCAATGTTGTGTGACCTTGAAGCATGTATATATAATTTGGAGGGATGTAGGGGGCTTGACTCCTCAAAAAAAATCATTTTGAGAATTGTTTAAAGTGTTTCAGCATAATTTTTTCAATCTGTCAGCAGTCGAAGAACCAACTTTCAATAAAGTGACATGAATTCAAGGACCAAAGGGTATTAAGGCCACCATGGAACCCAGTAATCAAAAGATCAGAAATGCTGAAGTGGTATGAAAACTGAGAACATTTGTGTCTACCTGAAAAGAGAAAGCAGCCTTGAATGCAGTAGCTTGCAATTTGAAACACTGCATCTAAATTGCAACCTAAGAATTCCAGGTTTTGAGTGAGTTGTAAATTTGACTTTTCATAGTTTAAAGAGATGCCCAGAGATCTATACAAATGGAGTATATATCCTCTTGCTAGAATTAAAGATTCCTTTGTATTTGCAATGACAACCCAGTAATAGAGGTATAGGAACCCTTTGAGCCCTAGCAGTCTGAGATGAGCTACCACAACTGCCACATATTTGGTGAACACCTGGGTGGGACCTGTGATGTGAAAAAAGGCAATGTTCAGAACTAATAACGTCTCGCTCCAGCCAGAAGAAGGATGCCTTTTGGACTGCATTGCATTCTTCATTTGGTAGTATGCATCCTAAAGATCTATCAAGCATTTTCAGTCCCCCTTCCTGAGGAGAGGAAGCATGAACTAAATCCATAACCATCTGGAATTTGGTCTTCCTAATGCCCAAAATGGGTCTTAGATTCTTGTTCTTCTCTGGGACTAAAAAGAATCTTGAGTAGAATGAGGATAATTTGTGTTCTAATGGGACCTCCTGGATAATTACTTTTCTTGCAGCCTGGAGACTTCTTAAGCTGCAGCCCTTCTTTAACTGGGTGGAATGTCTGAAAGAATTTTGTAAGATAGTCTTGGTTTGGGCAGGAAAGGAAATATATAGTCACTAGGTATGACTTCCTTCATCCAGAAATCCTGTGGGATGGCCTTTCAGTTTTGAAGGTGAAGATATAAGCATCCAGAACTGCCTCCAGAGGACAGTATGCTGGTGATTTTCATGAACGATGAAAGGGTTCTTCATTGTAGGGATCTGTGAACATTGATTCACCAGACAAACACTGTCCCGGGAGCAGCATTCACTGGAATTCACACCTCTGCGACAGGGAACCCTGTAGGAAAAGGAATCAAAGATAAATTGCTAGGATTTTTGAACAAGAGTAATTTTCCTCCCCTTTGACTTCTAGAATAGGATCACTGCTGATTAGAAAATAAACTCCAATGGCATAAACTGTTTTTGCCACTTCCTTTGACAGGAAGCCTTAAAGCTGTCTGTGAAACATGCAGTCTCAGCCAAGCATAGCAATGAACAGCTCCTGAAGCATAAGTATACTTTCAAAAATATTCAGTTTTTTTGGACTACCTTTTATGTGGATAGACCATGGAACTCTCCTTCAATAGTTCGTTTTTGCTTACTGCTGCAACCACAATCAAATCCTTTTTTTAGGTCCTTTATTTGGGAGAGAGAAGCACATTTTCTGATTTACAGAGGATCAGTTCCACCACATTAGAATCCTGTCAAGCCCTCTGTGAGACCCCATCAATGACTGATAAGAGGATCACATCACACAGACAACAGAAGTTAATGGGACTCTCTTCACTCAAAATCTCTCCTCTGCAGAAGGGTTTAATGTGTGCCAATTCCACTTTGTCCAATTCCATCTTTCTCGATTAAGCAGTGTCCTCAGTCTCCGGACTCTGAGAATAGTCCAACTTGAGTAAAGGGCCTAAACAAAAATCCTGTCAAGGCCAAAATAGAAGGAGAATGTCCATAGCCATCCTTGGTGCCTCAAAGGATAAAGTTGTGGACTTCATGTATCTTTTCATCTTTTCTTTTTTTTTTTTTTTTTTCTTTTCCTTTCTCTATCTCTGCCATTCTCCTCTCTTTATTCTTTCATTTCATTTGTCTACTTTTACTTGAGGATTCTCAGTGTCTTTGAGTTGGGCTGAGAAAAAAGCATCACTATAGGCCAAATAGGGAGAAGGTCCCATGGACATAGCTGAAGGGCTCTAAGAAAAGGATTTTTTTTTTCTCTCATCACATGGCCCCTTTGGCCAAAATAAAAACCCTTTCAAACATGTATGTCATCTGAGGAATTATTTATGTCTTTTTTTTTTTGTGTCCTAATGAAAATTTTTCCAAAAAATTTATCAAAAAAAAAAAAAAAAAAAAAAAAAAAAAAAAAAAAAGGATTGGGATGAATGGATGGAAAATTTAAAAAAAGAGAATTTGAATCTAAAAGAATCAGTGAGAAGTTTCCTAAGAGAATGTCAAAAAGAAGAAAATAAAAAAAAAATCAAGAAAAAGAAGGTGAGAAAGATCACTGCTTGAGAAAGGTGTTTGTGTCCACAATTAAAATGTTTTGAAATGAAAAAGAATTAAAGAAAAAAAAAAAAAAGATTTGGAGAAGCCTCTGGATTTTGGAGAGAAGCTTTTCCCAGTTTTGAAACTGCAGAACCATCTCAGATCAACAAAAGAAAAGAAACAACCCAAGTACAGAGGGGGAGAAAAGATAAAAGGTTCATCTGTTATATGGATAAGTGGTCTGGTCCAACGACCCCTTTCAGCCAAGACATGGGCCAAACAGGCAAAATGGAAGTACAAAATTAAGGCACAACGTGAAAATGTGCACACACAAGCACATAGTTTGAACGTACAGAATACCATTAAATAAAACATGTGGTTCAAAATGTACAAATAATATCATATAGTAAAATAGATATTTGCAAAACATAGTATAAGCAAGGAAAACAGCAGGATAAGCAGCAAGTGCAAATAGCAATATAATTTGTCATTGCATGAAAATAGATAGTGCGACTGAAGAAAACAGAGCAACAAAAAAAAAAAAAAATGAGAGTGAAGGCGAGAGAAAAATATTTTACATTCCCCTTTTTTATAGTGCTTCCCATTTCTTGTCCATTTTTTATTTTTTGTCAGCCTGTTTCCTAGTAGATGTAGAAGAAGAAATTCAATGCAGAGTGATATAAGACAAATTACTTAGCCTGCATCTTTACAACTGCGGTGGTGGTGCTGCAGTAGCATTGTCACCTCACAGTAAGTCATTGTCCTGTTTGAGTCTCAGCTAGAGCGTCTTCTGTGTGGAGACATGCGTGAATGGGTGTACCTTCGTTGAAGGTTGTGCATCAGAGCCGGCAACTCAGTACGTAAAAATCTACTGCCAATCATTAGCGGACCGGAGTTCTGCTGTGGCGACCGCTAACTGGAAAAAGCCGAAAGACACAACAACTTAGCCTGCATCTTTGAGCTAGTTGCATTTGTTTTCCTTAGGTAGATGAGAATGTAAAACTTTTTGAATGATGTACAGTTATCTAGTTGTTTAATGGCTTCAGACTGACAGTTCCAGGAGTCAGGTGCTATCTTGGAAAATAATCTTTCTTTCACAGGTAATGAGAGTAAAGGGGGGGCCCTGATTGCAGGAATGAAACTAAAGGAGTACGTTGGATTTTGATACACACCACTTCTGTTGGTTATAGGACAAACTTTTTCCCGGAATGTAGATGGGATAATGCAGCCACAATTGTAAGTGTTGCTTGCAGAGATCGGTTATTATGACTGGAGCTGACGTAAAGATGAGATCATTGTGCCTTTAAAGACCACTGCAGAATTCTCATATGAAAATTTGCAAGTTGTACCATCTGAGCAAATGAAGGAAGCAGATCAGAGTAGCTGTAGGAGAAGTGTAAAGAAGGATGATGTGAATGGCTTTCCTCAATGTTTGACTTCTGTCTGAAGGGAAAGGTAATACTTCCATAGTTGCGTCCAGATGACATATAATGAACTGAATTATTTATGTTGGTGAAGAATAAGTTTCTGATGGTTTATACAAATATCCAAGGACAGACAATCTCTTTGGCTATGACTAATGACTCCATCATTGAGGCAGCTAGGAGGCAACCATATGGATAAAAAAAAAAGACTTGGATTCCCTGAAACCATAGCTGAACTGCTACAACTGTCAGGCATTTGATGAACATGCAGGTGCCTATGGTGAGACTGAAGGGCAGGTCTCTGAACTGAAAGTGGCTGGCTCCCTGATAGAAGTGATGACATTTCTGAAATGCTTTGACTATTTTGTTATGGAGGCAGGCATTCTGGAGATCTACATAGCACATCTAATCATTTGTCTGAAGACAAGGTAAAACTGACCATGTCATAACCATCCTGAGCTGCGTTTTTTTTTTTTGTTCGTTTGTTTTGTATAGTTGCTTGGGTGACTGATGTGCAAAATAGGTCTGAGTTTGTTTTTTTTTTTTTTTCAGAAATCTGTTTTATTTATTTCAGAGATAATTCACAGGCCTGAGTTTTATTTTCAGAAACAAAAAGACCAGGAGTAAAAACTAAATTATATCTGGTCTGGTGGGACCTCATGGATTGTTCTTTTTTAATTCAAAGTAAAAATACCTCTTTCTAGCTGAATCTTGCTGATGGGACAGAGCTAGAATTACATAATTTCAAGAAGCACTGGGAAAGAGAATTGTATAGCCTCTAGATATTCTTCTTCTTACCTATTTGCCCTGTATGATAACCATGCATGCAGGAGAGTAGAGGAATACGTGTCCACCAGTTGCTTCCAGAGGGGAGCAGTCAAGCAGATGTTTAGGGATGGTCTGGTTGCCTTTCAGAAAAGGTCCCACTGTATAACTGGTTTTGCAGACCTCCTCATCTTTTGGCCTGTGTTCATGAAAGTCAGAAGTTGAGTCAAATGGCTGATATTTAGATTTCCTAAACCAGAGTTACATTGCATCTTTTGTATTCCTGCTGTAAGATCTTTGGGTGGCCTCAAATTTTGCTCTAATGGCATATAGTATTTTACTATCCTTTTCAAACTTTCTGCATCATCTCCTTCATGGATGGACCAAAGAAAGATGAACTATCATTAGAGGCATTTGTGAATGATGCCTTAACATTGCCAGAAAAGTTGCATAATCATAGCCAGGCCGTGTATCTTATTGCAACACCTGCTTCTGAAACCTTGGATTCTCCATCAGCTGCAAAGTGCATAAGCCACATTCAGAGTTTGGTTACACTTGTCATTGTGCTTGGGGGAAGATTCCAGCTGCTTCCTATAGTCTGATTTGGATGGGGGTGGTGTCTTCTCAGACTGGCAAGTGCTTGTTACTCTACATCTTTCTGAAATGATTCAAGTGGGTGGCATAGTTCAGGGCTCAAAGTGCAAAAGTGCCCAAACCATATGCCTTCTTCTCTAATCTGTACATAGCCATGGATTCTTTATAGGCAGATGAATAGTGGCTGTATCCTCATCATCTCCTTTTTTGTAGAAGATGCTACAAGGATGGAATCTGCCAACAGAGTCTAGACCCAGTGCTGTCTGTTCTTGGGGGAGTCTAAGAATTTTGTCTGACTTCCAGAGAAAAGACTCACAAGTGTCAGGATCCTGCCATCATTTCCTAATGGCTAGATTGACTAGTATGTCTACTGGAGTAGCCACCTAAAACATGGAAGCTGGCAAACCATAAGGCTCAAAGAGAACCTCCTCATCCTGACAGGGGGATTTGCAGGCCAGGATCTCATCTGCTGCATAAGTTCAAGGATCTTGACAAAGGTATGTGTTTTAGGGGGAACTGAGGGGGAATCCCCTATCAATCTTTTGAAAAAGTGTCAGAAGTGACTGACTCCAGTGGGAAGCTGATGTGTGTCCTTTTACACATACTCTATCTTAGAATGTTGGATGTGTAAGACTAACTCCTCATTAAGACTTGACCTTCCACTCTGACTCATGGATGCCTGCAGGTACTGAGACATGAAAGAGTGAGAGTCATGAGCTGGAAGCATCCTTTGCTTGATCCATGGAAATTGCCTCAGTAATCATCTCTGTCCTTCCCAGAGAAGACAATGGCACAACCAAAGACTCGATCCCAGAAATGAATTAGACGGATGATTCTGAGGAGGGGATCAGTGCTGAAGACTTGAAGGATGATGTCTCCAACACTGACAAGGGAGCTACGTGAGACAGCTCTAGTGAAGATACATTACAGCCAATGTCAAGCTGATGGCTATGAGACAGCCCCAGCTCCAAGAAGCACTGGGTCAAGTGCATCTTATCAGATCCCTCAAATGACAAACTGGATACTGTGGTGAGCACCAAAGGGAGCGACCTCTGGTCCAAGATTAGCTCTGAAGCCATCAGAGCAAAGACCTGCTCCAGAAAAGGAGATAGTATAAGGAGTGCCGGGCCAGCTCTATCCATCTTCAGTACAAAAGCAAATTTTTGGACTCCCATCTCAATCAACAGGTTTAGAAAGGCTTTCATCATTTGATCATATCTGACATGTGATCTAAGACCTGAAGGATCAGAATAATGAGGAGGAAGGTGGTCAAAAAAGAAAATTAGACAACTCTTTTCAGAGGAAGGCATGCTTAATAGCCTTTGGGGTAATCTGTCTGGTATGATTAATGGCACTAACAATTGTGGGATCTTAGGAGAAGTGAGTGTGTGTGTGTGTGTGTGTGTGTGTGTGTGTGTGTGTGTGTGTGTGTGTGTGTGTGTGTGTGTGTGTGTGTGTGTTGGAGCTAGTATAAAAGAAAGTAGCATGTTATGGACCTTTAGAGCCAAAGAAGGCTCTGATTCCTTGGGCTATCTTTTTCTTGAATCATAGTCCTTAGACTAATAATCATGTCTATCAGATGACTTTTTTTTTTTTTTGCCTCGGGATCTGGGTCAGTAAGCCCTTAATTACTAATTTGCTCTTGCGGTCTGAAAGGCCTCAGTGCCAAAGGCCTTATAGACCTGACAATCATATAAATGTTGCATCCCCAAACACATTACACATAAATTCCAGATGTCTTTTGGTGGAATTTTACCCTAAATCGGGGGTGCAGGGGGTCTTGCCCCCCCCTGCAAAAATGTAAAAAAGTGAGATTTTTTTTTTTTAATGTCTGAGTTTTTGGAAACTTGATCATGGTGATGCTTTGCCTGGTTGGATCCAACAAGTAGCTCAAGAACCCATTAATCAGATCTGAAGGATGGAATGAATAGGATCAGCATTTGTAAAGAATACAGAACAGTCAAGCCAGGTAATGAAATAAGGTGCATAAGGAAAGCAGGTGGTGGAATGCAGAAGTCCAGAAAATTATCAAGAGAACGAAGGAGTGCAACATGAGACAGGAAAGATGGACCAGGCTAAGAAGAAATGCCAGTAAATTGCTCACCAGTCCATAAGGCATCAAAGAAAGATGGAAAGAATACATTCAGCATTTCTGAATGAAGAAAATCCCACAGATGTTGTGCTGACTGACACACTTTAGAATGAAAGAGGAAGAATAGCCCACCCTAGAAGAAGTAATAACAGCACTAAGGAAAGTGAAGCTTGGAAATGCAGCAGCAGGCTCAGATGATATTAGAGTAAATATGATGAAGATGTTGTGTGAGTTAGGGGATAAATGCCTACGGGGGGGTACTTACACCAGTATGGACAGAAAGGCATATCCCAAAAGACTAAAGAATAACATTCTAGTGCCAGTGTTCAGGAACAAAGGGGATATCCACAGCTGAGGGCAATACAGAGGTATCAAACTCCTGTCACACTCCATGAAAGTGCTGGAAAATGTGACTGATAAGTGAATACACAGAGTAGTGGATAGTAAGATGGGAGATGAGCAGTTCAGATCAGGATGTGGCACAAGCAAACTGATGTTAGCAGAAAGAGAGAGATAGTTGAGAAGACACTATAGATGAGAAAAGAGTCCAACTGATCTTTCCTAAAATTGAAGAAACATATGACAAGATCCCAAGAAATTTGATTCCTGTAATGGTTTAAAGTCCAGAAAACATTGGTATAATTAGTGCAGGCTATGTACAAGGACCCAATGATACAAATACGAGCTGTATTTAGACAAACACAGGGCTTCGCAGATGCAGTGGTTAGGCATCAGAGTTCAGCTCTGAGCCCACTGTTTCTCATACTAGAGATGGACGACATTAGCAAACAGAAAGGAGGGGACAGGTCAACAAAGCTGCTGCATGCTGATGATGTAGCATTACAAGCAGACTTTGAATAATAACCTCAGCAGATTACATAGGAACGGAATGCAAAACTGAAGCCACACAGGATGAAACTGAGCACATTTTAGACAGTTGTCTTACCAGCAAATGGGGTAATCAGAAGCAGTTAAAACTGAGATAGAAGGGAAGATAATGGAGCAGATTAACTGCTTCAGGGATCTGGAAGGGCTGGATGAGAATAGAGAAAATCTGAATGAGGAGGTCACAGCTAGAATTAGCAGGGCTATGGCCAACTGGCACAAAGTGTCAGGAGTAGTGAGTGATAGCAGAATGCCAGAGAAACTGAAAAGTAATAGGTACAAAAGAGTGGTGAGACCAATACTACCATGTGGTACATAAACCTGAGCAGGAGAGACACAGCAATTGAGATGATGTGTTTGAGATGGGGGAGAAAGATGAAGAAATGAGGATATCACAGCAGAAATCTAAGCAGATCCAATTGCAGAGAAGATCAGAGAAAACAGATTGCAGCAGTGCAGGAAAGCAGATAATTTTGGACAAGCAGGAAGAAGGGCAACCAGCAAAGAAATAGCTGGATTGTGTGACAGAAGACTTGAGATAGTCAGGCATGACTGTCAAAGAAGGTAGGAGAGTGGTGTTGAATCAAAAAAGATCAAGACAGATGCTGTACAAAATAGGAACATTGGAGCTGAAGATGATAATGATGATGGATTTTGTTCAGTGGGCTCATTCTGATGCAGTCCTTTTTCTTGCATGGATGAAAGTGCTTAATAAAACTGCACTGGGATTTATGTTGACAGCCTAGGTGTTGGACTAGTGTTGGATTTTGCAGTTCTTATTTGTTACAGTGCCAATGGTCCTGAACTTTTCTCATTATATAGTTTCAGTTTTACTAACTTACAATAAATTAGTTGTTTTAAAATACAAGACAAGGCTTCACTTTTTATAATATAGGTCCAACGGTATATATACTAGGCTAATGACCACTATGAGCTTTAAAAGCCTAGCCATACAACCCAAGTATGACCCCCAAATTTTATTTATATTTGATTTATAGGGGGTGATTTACTGATGGTCTCTGTCCATCAGAGGCATAGGAACCATACCAGGGGTGAATTTCTGAATACCCATCCATAGACCCAAAGTTGCACTAAGTAATGATAGAGAGGAACTCTTCTTCACATGGATGCAGAGTCTGTTCGAGAGAATGGGAACTCTCTGAGAAATATATGTCTCTCCAACATGTCCTATTTACATTTCAAGCAAAATTTAGGTTTTTTAAACTGGTAGTTGGAATACAAAATTTATAGCAGCACAAAAATAACAGAAACCTAAATAATGAGTCCTCAGGCCAATAAAATGACTTCACTATGAGTCGTTTTGTGCGTTTCTCAGCTCAGATCGACCAGGCTAATACTTCCTGCTACAGGATGAATAAATCCAGACCTACTGATCTAAAAACACAGCAGAAGAGACTCACTAATGCAATGCTGACACAAGCCACTTATCAAACAGCTGTAAATCCCTTGCTGAAGGGAATTTCAAGTCCTTAACAGTGAGAGGAAGAGCATTTTTTACAAAAAAAAAAAAAAAAAATCAGTGAAATGCACACATAAAAGTAGGAAATAAAAGCAAACACTGAAAATAACAAGTGCGATTTAGCAAACAAGGTACTTAACTTTCCCTGGATGACACTGGATACAAGTAAAACACTTCTGCAATGTCAGCTAGGAGTACAAGCTTTGTCAAGCTCCAGGAAACTGAGCAGCAGTATGTAAAGGAGGTTTATTCAAGAACAATACTGGGTAGTCAATATCATGGGTCTGTGGAAAACAGTGGGTGGGAAGAGTACGTAAATATCTTATATAACAGTCAACAGCAATAAAAGAGAGGATGGACTTTGGAAATCAGATAATCATAGGGGGGTGGAGGGCGAAGACACAGCCTTATAAAACAACAACAGCAGAAGGATGGGAGGGTTGGAAAACTACTCAAGGAACAAAAACACAAGCTACAGAGGCTAGCAATCAAATAAAGGCAATACTGGAGCTCTTTCAGAAACGTTATCTTAATGTGTTAGTGGTGGATGGGACAAACACAGAATGCATGCAGATAAATGATAACCAGAATATAGAAGCACTTAAGCACAAACTGGAGCAGAAACAATTCTTTCACCACTGAACGTCTACTGTTGTTTAAGGCACCAGACTATGCAGAAATTTGCCAATAACACTGTTTATGGAAAATAATGCAGTAAATAATTATTAAGGCACAAATCTGGTAGTAGGTATATGCACTTCTGCCACAATTGCGAACTGAACTACAATACTTTGACCCAGTAGGATTTAAAATACAAACAGATAGCTTTTACAAGTAATTCTGCTTGTGGAAATAAACATGCAGAACAACTAAGGTTCCTGAACAAACTAAAAAGTGCAATCAGATGTAACACAGTAGAAAAGTACAAAGTAGTACCACCACACAGGTCACTATAATTGCACTTAAATATTGAAATAATGAAAATAATTAATTAATATCAGTGAACTTGTTTCAGAAAGGAAAAGACTACTTTAAAACAACTGCCTAGCTTCTTATGTTCTCTCTCTCACTCACTCTTTCTCCCCCTCCGCATTCTGTTTTTTTTTTTTTTTTTTTTTTTACAGCAGAACATGTAGTTTCTTCACAGTGTGAATGATCTTCCTTGGTCTTTCCCTTCATGGACGTATTCTGCAATGCACCTTACTGTAGAATATGGCTCTTTCTGATAAGGCACTCAGATACTTTCCAAAGTCTTACCTTCATTACCGGAAAATCATGGCAGTGACTCTGTCCATCTCCTTATTCAGTCTCAGTAATTAGCAGAGAGACCCGATCTCCTGTTGAATTCACAGCAACTTTCTTCTGAGTGCTGTCTTCCAAACTGCTTTCGCTCTCCCTCTATAGTTTTCCAGAGAGTAAAAGGGCTCCTGGCAAAGACATTCAAATATACATTTCAGGAAACTAATGTCTGCTTGACTTTACCTCCTTCAGTCACTTATTGTAGCCTTCTTTTCACTCCTATAGCTGCATCTAAATGGTTATGTTTCATACCCTATGTAGAGCTACTTGGTGTTCAAGCATTAAACTAGAGAGTATGAAAACCGCTATACCACTGAAGACTACTGCAAACCTTTTCCATTCAGTTTGTAGCAGACATTCTGAGACAGCCTGTATCTGTGCACCTTAGCTAAGACTAGTGGTTTCAGAGTATGGATCCTGTATGTCTGGAAGAGGTCTAGCATGTTTGCATGGAAGAAGGGTGAAAAATGGTATTATGTTGAAGCTAACCACTGATAAATGGCACTGAAACAAAGCCAAAACAAAGGGGTGATGACCACATCTCCTCCTCCCCCTCTCTTGTTTTTGCCTGCCCATAGGTTCTTGTGTTCTCCCATATTTCACTCAGTTCATTTACATTGGATTCTTTTTCAAAAGGAACAAATTTTCAAAACCATTAGTTCCCGCTCATCAAACATTTCACTCACTACATTATGTACAATATTGCTATCAGTTTGATTATCCTGTCCATTTCTTGAGTGTAGGATACACTTTCCCATTGGCATACTCATTTTTATCACTAATTAATTTCCTTTTCTTTCTGTTTGATGCCCATTTATTCAAATATAACAAAGTATTTATGGATATTGACAATTCTGTTAATATTATTAAAAACAGGAAGGACAGGAAATTAATTAGAGATAAAAATGAGTACACCAATGGTTTGGAAAATGTTCCTTTTGAAAATGTCTCCAGTGTAAATGACCGTTTAGAAGGTCCACAAGTCTGGAGGTCGGAGAGATTAATGAACTAAAGGAAATATGGGGAGAACACAATAAATTATGCCAGACAGTACCAAGGGAGGGGGAGGGGAGATATAGTCATCACCCCTACAAGAGATAAAGAGCCCTAGTATAATTTCCAATGACAACAATGATTTCAGGATATACAATTGCAGTGAGGTAATTTTTAGAAAAGAACATGCTAACCTTTATGAAAAAGGCTTGAAATTTGTACCCATGAGAGGAGCCAAGATAACTAATCTCATTATAGACTTAAAATTATATACCAGGAAATTGAACCTGGAAGTGTCTCTTAAATACACTATAAACTCGGGAAGAATTAGATTCAATGAAACTAGTGTCTTTAATCCCCCAGAATCCTCATATGTCACTGTTTGAAAGGATGTATGAGCTTGACTACCAAAAGTTGTAGAATGGGATATAATTTGAACAGCGAAGAGGCTGAAGTACTTACTTTGGTCTGTACCGATTTAAAGCTTTTTTTTTTAAGTATCTCTAAAGTGCTGTTAAGATCACGTCTCATACTGGGGATTGACAGCTGATATTGTCAGTTGGCAAAAAACAGTAAGAGAATGTAAATGAGCTTTAAAAGCTGTTAGATGCCCTGACTTCACTCTGTTACATTTATAAACAAAAAGTGTGGCAGACTGAATTGCCTAACAAATTTTAACCAAGTCCTTCCTTCAAAAAGGCACTTCATTTTTGCCTGTTGATGTTTTACTGGCTTTCAGAGGCTTTCTCCAGTTTTCTCCAAGTTCTCTTGTTTCCTCCCAGATTCCAAAGATATGCAGTAGGTGGAATAGACACACTAAATTGTGCATAAATGTGAGTGCATGTGTAAGCTACAGAAGAATAATCACAGCAGGTCTAGCCACTCTACAGTATGAATACTGGCTACAGATGGTGGTCACTGTTGTTGTGACCCTGCAACCCCATGTGCAAAAGTTTGAAAAAGGGAGTTAAGGATGGGGAGTCTATATTAATTAATTAAAATTCGTATCTATCAAAGCATTCAACAAAGGCTAAACAGCAAAATTCATTACAGCAGTGTACGGAATTTTTCTCAGGGTTAGGAACCACTTGCACTCTAGTACTCCAGAACACACACTGCACTAAATTAGACCCACCCAAGTGGGAGGGCTCCCCCCCAACTATACATACCAACTCTGAGATTGCACTACTGTAAAGAAAAAGGCAATGGCCCAGTGGTTTTTAACACTGGGAAAAATTCCATACTTTGTTATAATGAATTTCACTGTTTAGCCATTGATGAATATGTATTTCGATGAACTAATAAAGACCCAAGGATAGATTCATAGATTTATACTAAGCTAACTGCCCTTGTGAGCCATTTTAAGCCTAGCCAATTACCCCTTGTGGGTGTTCAAACCCTGCACCTTGTGTTTGTAAAGCAAGCACCGTAACCATTAGGCCACCCTCCCAACCTGTGGAAGGACATTATGACTGGCAAACTAAACATAAAGTTGTTTAATATCTGGTGCTGTTCTCATGTCATGTTGACTGGTCTTTCAAGATTTATTTTCTCTTTTTAATTTTACCAGTCCTCTCCAAGAGTGCAGGACCACTGTTACACTTTGTTATTATGTTCGTGCAAGAAATTCACAATAACAGTTATCTACTTTAATTCAGAGCTTGATGAGGATGCTTTTTTATTAAAATGGTGCTACAAGCAAACAATATGATACTTAAGAATCATCATGACAGACCCATTATCAACAAATAAGTTGAAAGAATATTGGTCTCTGGCTGAAAAGACTTCTTGCAGACAGATCAGTAACAGTAGTCTGAAATGCAATATAACCACACACACAATAAAAACATATTGAGTTCTACAAAGGACATTTCATAATTATAAAACTATTTTTCAAGTTTTATCTTATCTGAGAACTGTTATACCACAATGGAATATCTAGGTCAGGAATTCTTGCTTAAATAAGAGTTATGCCAGATCTTAATGTGACCCCTATAGCTGCACTGTTATAAAATATAACAACACCTGAAATAAAGTGATATTGCACAATATATTTGTATCACTGTGGAAAAAATAGAACCTTCAGAAGCTTTGAAGTTAAGTGGCATAAAATATAATACCTCCTTCGGTTTTGTTCCTGCTGTGCTAGGAATTGCTTAGGCTACCAAAAACGTATAAATATGTTCAGTTCTGTAAAGCATATGTCAGTTTTTGTCACATCAAAGTAGCAAGGGTTTTATAGGAATTTGTTTTTTCTTGGTATTACTGGCAAGCCTAGCAATCTTTTAGAGACTGCAGTATTGCTATAGACAGAGGAATTAACCATGCAGAATTTAAGCTAAACTGTTATGGGCAATGCTTAATGGAAAGACAGGGTCAGGTTCACATGATTCTTAACAATGAGATATTATCTAGTTTACAACATCCAAATCTCTCCTTATTTAATGTTAGTTTCAAAAAGGTCAGCTGATAAAAGGTAGATTTTTTACACACTGTTACTGATGTCTAAATACAGTAATAAATAAGAACCTGCTCATAACAACACATAGGCTAGACCTGAATGCATGGATAAGAATATACACTTCTGGATCCTACACCTAATAGTGATTTGAGACACGAACAGCATTAGAGCCCTCTTCACTGGTATCATTTCCAGAATCGTCACAGCATTAAATATTTTCCCTTTACCAGACAGCTGTGCAGTGGACACTAGAAACATAACTGGGACCATTTTTGTAGAACTTCCCAAGGATTCTGATCTTTTAGACCATCTAAATCTTGTCATATAACTCTAACTTTATGGCCACAACTCTAACACATCCATAAACTGGTTCTTAGACTACATGCATAATGGATTCCTTAATATCATACTGTCATACCCACAGTCCTCTATCCATCCTGTCAGACATTCCTCAAGATGCAGTCCTTGGACTGTTATCTTTGTAATACATCATCACCCTGGAGAACAAAAATATTGTTCCTTAAGTTGATGACATAGCTATCTGGCAATCTGTAAAGTCATCTAAATCCATCCATAATGAGTTAAACTCCACCCTGACTGAATTCACTATGGCTTATAAACAACCAAAACGTAAAAGTTAGTTTCAAAATTACAAATGCAATGGTCTTTGAAACTTACAAGTGCCTTAGCAAAGGCAAATGGAGCATTAAAGCTCCAGATGGTGGCTCTGAAAGTGGTTCCGTCTGTTAAATACCAGAAAATGTGATTTGACCCCTGCACTTTCCTTCTCCAACCACATCCATAACAAATCGAATAACATACAAGCTATGCTTTATATTTACAGTAACAACTTTCTAACCAAGCAAGGTATGCTTGCAACTGAGTGAGGAGTTTTTCTAACTTTTAAATATTTACCTCTCATCACTGGCTCCATGCCTACAAAAAAACTGAAAAACGTTAGGCAACAAAAATACCAAGTTTGCAGCTTTACTGTTGGTGGGCTCCACTACTGCCTTGTCATCAAAATGAGACAAATGGGTTGGCTTCTGATTATACTTGTATGTAAAACTCTTACATGTGAAACACTGCCAGTCCTAGCAATGTCTCAGTTCATTGAAACCACATAATACGCCACTTATATTTTTGAATTCATTTTTTTCACTCATTCTTGCCACCCCGCATTATTCTCTTAGATGTTCTGACAAAGTTTTCCATCACTTAGGCTCTGTAATCTGGAATTCATTCCGAAGTACTATTTCCCAGTTTTTCAGCCTTGCCATATTCACCAGTGAGCTTAGGTTGCAGCTTCACCATCAAACTGAGTGCAAATACAGTGGCTTTGTTACATGCCGATCTTCCTTTATATTTTTATACAAAGAAATGTATTCATTGTAGCCCATATTGTTTTGAGCAGTAAAAAGAATTCTAGTGTGTTGCAAGTTATGTTAATATTTGTTTTCTAATGTTCTTTGTTTTGTACTTTTATTCCCTGTATATAGCATTTCTTTTTTTTCCAATTTATGTAAGAAGATCATGTCTGAAAACAGGCCATAATGGTCCAGTTTACCTACCTAGTAAATATAATAAATAAATTAAATTATTTTCTGTGTTCATTATGATTTTTCCATGATATCAAGTGTACAAGAACAGAAAAGACTGTACAAGTTCTTCACAGAAAATAGTGAAAGATGATAAAAAAGTGTTTTTTTTTTTTTTTTAAATTAAAGATTACTCATGTAAATTTAGCATTTAAAGCTATTATTTATCCGAATTTGTTAACTGATCACAAATAGCCAGTTTCAGTCAATGTCCAGGTATATGACCAATTTCAGACCAGGGGCAAAATAAAAAAAAAAGAAAGAACAGTGAAGATTTTGTGGAAATGAAAAAATTAGAAGCAACAGTCGTGTGGATCAAATGGCTAAAGCCTTGCATATGACTGTAACTTAGATTATCTGCCATCAGTTAGCTATGCAGGTTGTTGGAGAGGCCAGCCAGGATGGGTAGGAATGAGTGAGCAATGACAGTCTGTCCATCCTGAGGGAAAGGAGGAAGGTGGCATGACCACTGTATTTCTCAGAGTTGGGGGAGTTGAATAAAAACAAACCAATATACAGACTAGGAATGTGTGCTTTGGCCCACCAAGCCTTGTAGCCAGATTCTGGTATGTGCACAGTAATACACCCACCACAGGACCACTGTTGAAAGCCCTGTTTCACCAGCACATCCATCAGGCTTCGAGAAGGCACTAAGGACTTATCAGAAAACTCTGATACATGTCTCATAATTTACTGTAAGTGGAGATAAATGAGCCAGTGGGGGGGGTTCAATAATTTAGGAAAGTAGGACAAAAAAGATCAAGTAAAACACTGGCAGTTAGAGCTGGGGATCAAGGTTCTAGTTATTAATGAACCATTTCCTGTAGCCAGTTTACAAGAATTGTTTTTTCCCATCTCCACATGCCTCCTGTGTTACTCTGAGCAAGTCAATTAACTAGACAATGATTCTGTGTCTCCCTGAAAAGGGGCACTCATATCTAATGCATTTACTTAGTTAATAAATGTCTAACATAAAATAAAACATCCATTTATTTTTCAAATACATAGTCATGTAAGACCTTTAGGCATTAGTGAAACAAAGACTGGACTGTGTTCTGTGCAACCTTTGAAAATTAGTGAAAGAAAGGCTGAACTGCGCTCTGTGTATCTGCATAAATACAGTTCTCATTGTCGAATGGCAGCAGTGAACTGTACCACAGTAACAGTGGAAGATACACAGGTATTGTTATAAAATATAAAATGGAATATTATGGAGATCGTTCACTGGATCTTTAATATCAACTGAGCTACTACAAATCTGGGTAGATGTGACCTTTGTTTAATGTTTTACTTCAAGGACAGCACCTCAGGAGTGCAACTTTTATATTGTACTAACTACTGTGTCTATAATGGAAAAGAATCCAAGCTCCAAGTGTGGGCTTAGAACTTACAGCCTTCAAATCTTCCAGACATCACATGATGGAACCTGTGTGGTTAATCACTGATAGTGATGTGAGAATGAAATCTTCTCCATATAATGGTCCACCTAAAATAAATGCTTTAAAAATACACACCTTTGTTAAAAAAGACATTTTTTTTGTTCATTCTGATACTTCAGAGAGAGAGTGTGTGTGTGTGTGTGTGTGTGTGTGTGTGTGTGTGTGTGTGTGTGTGTGTGTGTGTGTGTGTGTGTGTGTGTGTGTGTGTGTGTGTGTGTGTGTGTGCGCGCTCGTGCGCATGTTATACAGGTGGTGAAAACCTGGGGCTCCCATTCAAGGCTAACTTATACTTCACTGGGATACATCCTCCAATGTCATGCTTAATTGCTTAGTTTTTAATTCACATCTGAAAAAGGACTATGATAGGGACAAAAATAAATTATGCCTTTAGCGACTTTTTACCTGATACTAGGGCTGTGGTTGGAAAAGGTCATTTTGAATTAATAAACTAACTTATATTTAAAAGTTATAATGTAGTACTAACTTCTTGGAGAAACTGAGAAGATATATACAGATTAAGAAACCAAATAAGGCATGAAATTTGGTAGTTCTACCCTAAACTTTATCATTAAGAATGAACTGGTAAACACTGTGAAGGACCTTTACAATGTGAACACCTAATACTAGGGACAGTGTGACCGCAACATCTGTAATTTATTTTATATATGATAGTACTCTGCAATTAATTAGTGTTAGGGCTAAAAAAGGAGACCATGGTTGCAAAATGAGGGAGTGAAAGCAGTCTGGCATGTTAATTAATGCCTTCAGCATAATTATTTACATAAATTATTTATTTAATGGCTAATCATACAGAAACTTTAAATATGCCAAGTTAAGAACTTAAAATAAGCTCTGTAATCTATACAGTTTAAAACTCTATCAATAACAGGAAATTCCAAGAGCTAGGAGGGTAGTCGTTAACTGATTTAAAATGCAATCTGAGCTTTTTTCAACAAATTCGGAAAACGTGATGTCCTTCCCATCAACGTCAGTTATTATATTACTAAGTGCTTGTGAAACAGAGCTGATTTCTTTTTTAGTGTGATTGCTCACACAAATGAAACAAACTGGCAAATGAATCTGATTAATGTTTGAATGCATGCTGTTTTCAAAAACTGTTCTGCTTCTTATATAAACACCTACAGCTCAGAAGAAGTGTGAAATTGCATATCCAGAGCTGAATACATTTCCAGTAATTCAATAAATTTTTTTCTGGAATGAAAGATTAACCCTTTCACATTATAGCAAAATGTCTTGCTTAAGAAGCATTTTTGTGACATTAAAAGCCATTCAGCTTTCTTTTAACAGTTACATTTCCTTCTTCTTTTAACCCTACAAGTCTGCCAGTTATTGATGTCAGCACATGCCAGTAACTGAGAAATGTAACTTCACTGGTATTAACTGGTACATCTCCCAGTGCAATGATATGAAAGACTTCACCTTTGTCACAACATGCAGTACAGATTAAATCCTCAATGGAAATACATTATGGTTGTCCATTTGCAACTCTCCCTGCTTGCTTGGGAGAGACACAATAGTGGACAAGAGCAGTGGATGCCTGTAAATTTAGCAGGGTTGTCACCTTAAGTGTTCTTTTGTTCCCCTTCTAACACAGTTTAAGACAACTGGGCAGATGTCACCAGGCTTTTAACACTCACTAACTTTCTAGGCCAGTTAAGAGGGGCAGCCCTTAAGAAAAAATATGAGTAGCGTGGTACTTGTGAATATCTTGTAAACACTATAACATCCTGCAATGCCTTGCTGTAGGAATAATGCCATTACATTAGACAGCCTTCTGCAACCTGACTGTTGATGGCTGGCCTAGGAATGGTTTATACAGATAGGATAAACCATTGCAAGTTGATCCTTGCTTGCTAATCAGAAGGAAAGGCTTTGTCGTTACATTTTATCTTTCTGTCTGCTGTCTATCTCTCTGTCTCTCTCTGTAAACCTGTTAGATGGCCTCTACAATTTTTGCATTGAGCTAGTACTAATCTGTTTCCAGTTTTCAACAAGAATGCAACATCAGTTGAGAGGGTGGCCTAATGGTTAAGGTCTTTGCTTTACAAGCTCAAGGTGCAGGGTTTGAATCTCACAAGGGATAATTGGCTAGGCTTAAAATGGCTCGCAAGGGCAGTTAGCTTAGTACTAATCTATGAACCTATAATTGCCTATTTTATTTACAGTTGCTTTTATAACAAGGGTGGTTACCTGGGACATAAACCTGAACATGAAACCAGACATGTAGATTATATCTCAACACAAAAAAGCTAGTCCCATTATACAACACACATTAGCTGCAAGCAAGAACCAACATGCATTCCAAATTGAGTGTCACTTAACCTCTAGCTCCTCTGTATTCTGAGATGTAGCCTCCATGTTTACACAATAAAATATCTATACATGTTGTGTGTATCCTTGTGCTAGCAAACTCTGTTTTTCATTGCTGACCCAAGTGACCTCTCTAAGTGTTCACAGAAGGAGGCTAGTTGTAAGACCTCGGACAGACTGCCAATAGCAAATTTGTAAGCTATACCTTATATCACAATGAGCAATATTAATAGTGACAGTGACAGTGATAGCAATACGATTTTATATATATATATATATATATATATATATATATATATATATATATATATATATATTTTTTTTTTTTAATCCTTTTTTGATCAGGTTAGTCCCACCAGGCTAATACCACCTTTTCAGGAGAGACACAAGGTGGTATTTATACAACAAGCAGAAATTTAGCCAGGGCATCGAGGAACTTAGGAGAGCGCTTGCTCCATTCCTAGTGCAGTGCAAGCTGGGACCATAGCAGCAAAAGAGCTCCAAGATGGTAGATAGCATAGAGGCAAAGATTCTGAGGAGCTCTTTCAGCAGAATTTGTTTGTTTCATTGGAATTAAATGTTCAAAACAATGATGGATGTGTTATTACAACCACCCAGTCTGGAAGGTTGTGGGATGAAATTTTGAGTGAATTTTTGTTGCAAAGTGAGCTAGAGAGTGGAAAAGATGTTTCATGGGGTGAAATTATGGACAAAATTCAATCAAAGGAATAGGAAGCTTTTTTGAAAGAAGACTACCAGACAAATAAATCATTTGTCAAGTCTGTTATAGAAACTGCAAGGAAAGTGATAAGAAATGAACAAAGGAAAGGAAATGTCAATAATGAAAGGACATTTATGGTGAGAATTCAGAACAACGAAGGTAAAGACATGTACAGGTATGATGTGGGATAATTTAACGGTCTCATTGAGAGTAAAGGCTCAGGAGGTAAGAGCTTTTAGTGTTATTCACAAAGTGGCATTTTGTGACATTACTTTTGAGACCAGTTTGGTTCTGGAAAGTTGATCGGGGAGTACAAGAAGAAAAGAACTGTACTCCGTGGACATTTTTAAGTGGCTAAAGTATTTCACAGAGAAACAAAAAAGAAAATAAATGCTAAATTTCTAATTAAAGTTGAAAAGGAGACTTTAAAGAGACATGTAAGCAAGCTTTGTACTTTGGACTTGGGGATGGGATTGTCTTACTGTACTGAACAGGGAGAAAGAAAGAAAAATGTTCATATCCCTAGTATAGTAAACGAAGAGGGCAACAGAGGTGTTGCAAGATATTGAGGACAACTAAACCATGTTTTTTTTTCTGTTGAAAAGATGATCTTTTGATAAGCAACTGTGATAAGAGAAAATGCTATATTTTTTGGGGGAAAATGTTATGATATAAAAAGTGTGAACTAAATGCAACAAAATTGGGTACTTATGGATGGTTGGATTGTAATATAGAAAAATGGACGAAGAAGAAGAAAATAAAAGTGAGGACAGTATAGGAAGAAAAATTAAAAACAATTCCAATAAAAGATAAAGAGGAAGCAGGGAAGCATGATCAGGATAGAAATAAAGATAAGGATAAAGAGAAACATGAAACTGAAGATAATATAGAAGACATTTCTGAAATAAGTGACGAGGAAGATATAAGTTGGAAAATAGTGAAAGGTAAAAAGAATTCTACTGGCAAAAGAGTAAGAGACAGAAACTTTAAAGGGATAAAAGTAGAAGATAGAAAGGAAATAGATAATGCAAATGAGATAAATACACAATTTCTGGTAAGCTACAAAATAGATATAATGACAACTTTAGAGTGCTTTCATAAATATAAATAGTATCATAATATAAGTAGAAGAATAGATATCCTAAACTGGTGAAGTAAGTATGATGTTGACCTACTAATATTGGAAGATTTAAGATTTTTGACACAAGAAGAAAGATTAAAAACAAACAAATTTTGGGGAGGAGATACAATATGGAACCTAGGAAAAGAACTATGTTCAGGTATAGTTGTACCTCATAGAAAGTCAGCGAAAATATAATCTTACCATCATTGCCAATGTTAACTATTGTAGATCTCAGGTGGCATAATCAGTTATATACAGTTATAGGATTATATGCCTATGTTACAAGTAAAGAAAAGGAAAATGTATTTAATAAAATTTTGGATTGTGCAGTAATTAAAAGGAATATAATATTAACAGGAGATTATGATGTGCGGATAGTGAATCAAGTGCAGTGGATTAGCAAGGCGGAAGTAAGGATAGCTATGAAGATGATGAAGAATGGAAAGGCTGTTGGTCCAGATGACATACCTGTGGAAGCATGGAGGTGTTTAGGTGAAATGGCAGTGGAGTTTTTAACTAGATTGTTTAGTGAAATATCTTGGAAAGTGAGACAATGCCTAAGGAATGGAGAAAAAGTGTTTTGGTACCAATTTTTAAGAATAAGGGTGATGTGCAGAGCTGTAGTAACTACAGAGGGATTAAACTGATCAGTCACAACATCAAGTTATGGGAAAGAGTAGTGGAAACTAGGTTAAGAAGGGAGGTGATGATTAGTGATCAGCAGTATGGTTTGATGCCAGGAAATAGCACTACAGATGCAATGTTTGCTCTGAGAGCATTGATGGAGAAGTACAGAGAAGATCAGAAGGAGTTGCATTGTGTCTTTGTGGATTTAGAGAAAGCATATGACAGGGTGCCTAGAGAAGAGTTGTGGTATTGTATGAGGAAGTTGGGAGTGCCAGAAAAGTATGTAACAGTGGTACAGGATATGTATGAGAGTAGTGTGACAGTGGTGAGGTCTGCGGTGGGAGTGATGGATGCGTTTAAGGTGGAGGTGGGATTACATCAAGGATCAGCTCTGAGCCCTTTCTTATTTGCAATGGTGATGGACAGGTTGACAGACGAGATCTGACAGAAGTCCCCGTGGAATATGATGTTTGCAGACGACATTGTGATCTGTAGTGAGAGTAGGGAACAGGTGGAGGAGACCCTGGAGAGGTTGTGATATGCTCTAAAGAGAAGAGGAATGAAGGTCAGCAGGACTAAGACAGAATATATGTGCATGAATGACAGGGAGGATAGAGGAATGGTGAGGATGCAGGGAGTAGAGGTGGCAAAGGTGGATGAGTTTAAATACTTGGGACCAACAGTTCAGAGTAATGGTGAGTGTGGAAGAGAGGTGAAGAAGAGAGTACTGGCAGGATGGAGTGGGTGGAGAAGAGTGTCAGGAGTGATATGTGATAGACGAGTACCAGTAAAAGTGAAAGGAAAGGTCTACAAGAGGGTAGTGAGACCAGCTATGTTATATGGGTTGGAGACAATGGCATTGACAAAAAGGCAGGAGTCAGAGCTTGATGTGGTAGAGTTGAAGATGTTAAGATTTGCACTGGGTGTGACGAGGATGGACAGGATTAGGAATAAGTATATTAGAGGGTCAGCTCAGGTTGGAAGGTTTGGAGACAAAGCCAGAGAGACAAGATTACATTGGTTTGGACATGTGCTAAGGAGAGATGCAGAGTATATTGGGATAAAGATGCTAAGGATGAAGCTGCCAGGTAACAGGAAAAGAGGAAGGCCTAAGATAAGGTTTATGGATGTGGTGAGAGAGGACATGCAGGTGGTTGGTGTGACAGAGCAAGATGCAGGGGACAGGAAGAAATGGAAACAGATTATCTGCTGTGGTGACCCCTAACGGGAGCAGCCAAAATAAGAAGAGGAGATTTTAATTATGATTTGAGTGGAAAAAAGAAGAAGAGAGGAAATGATGCTAAGAAAATTTTTGAAGTTATAAAATGTGGCAATTTAAAGATTTGGGGTAATAATTTGTGGACACATAGATGAGATATGTATAATGAGAAATAGATTATTTCATTCTATCACAAGGTTTTAATATAGTTAAGGAAAGGGCATTTATAACTGGCTTTTCAGATAACCCAACCATATGAATAGAAATATAAGAAAAGATGTATATTTCCAACTGGGAAAATGAGTAAAAAGAATAAATGATAAATTATGGGATGAAAATGAAAACAAATATGTATGTGTTTATGGAAAAAAATCACATTTTCACTAGAGTGTGTTATAAAAACTGACCTGAGTGATGGCTAGCTTTGAAAGAAAAATACAAAAAAAGTTTCTTTAGAATGGCAGTCAGATGTAAGAAAAGCAGACAAAATAAATTATAAAACAACATATATGGATTCATTAAAGGATTTGGAAAGGAACAATAGAGAATATTATGTGACAGAATGGAGAACATATAAAAAGTCTCAAGAGAAAATTAAAAAATTATTACTTAAACAAAGTTATTATTTACAAGGTAAAAAAGAAGAAACATTAGCTTATCTGAGTAGTATAATTAAAGAGAATACTAGTATGATGACAGAAATGAAAGATGATGAGAGGTAAGTTCATATCAGGAACAGAGTATGAATATCATAATAAACTATGGAAAGAAGCTGTTTCAATATAGAAAAAAGTTCAAAAGAAGAATGACGTTTAAATTGACAACACAAAATAAAACATTAGAAAATTATATTTCCTTATATTAATTTAATAAGATACTTAGACAAGTTAATTTACAGTCAGTTTCAAGATCATATGGAAGAGGATACCAGTTTTATAAGAATTTTACAGATTGGCAGAAAAATAGTTCTTAAAATTTATGACTGAGTGGTTAAATAAAGATTTTATGTATAAGGATTTATGTAATGGTAATTGAAAACTGAAGACCTACAGTATTTATAAGTCTTTTATGAAAATAATTCAGAAGAGAATGAAAAGTAATTTGAAAAATATTACTGAAGATAGCATGTAGTTTAAAGGGGAAAGGATGTCAGAATTTTTTTTTTTGCATAGGTTAATTGTGGATGATATTATACATAGGACTGATGAGACCAAGATCATGACAGGAGATATAAATAAAGCTTTTTATATAGTACAACATTAACTTTTGTGGACAATTATGGAAGAGTATAGCATTAGTAAAAAAAAAAAATAAGAATGCATGTTGTTGTCTTGCATATAATAAAAGTAAGAACTTTAACAAATGGATGGTTAAACAAAGAAATAGATATAAAGAATGGCATATGTCAGGGATGTCTTATGAGTAGTATATTATTTGCATTAATTATAAATAGATTAGTCAGAGATGCAAATTGGCACATGAGAGGTGCTACTTATGTTACTAATGAATGGATAAAAACTCCAATCATGTTTACTTATGCAGATATATTGATTACAAGAAACAAAGTCTGGATGAAAGAAGTTATATGTTATAAAAATAAATGTTTAAATATAATAGGCATGATGTTAAATAAAGACAAAAGTATATGACTGGGTGATATCATAATCATAGGAGGAATATGTTTCTAGATGAAATAAAATGTTCTCTTAGGAATAAGATTTGTGGGTAAAAATGTAACTAAGGAACAGCAGAATAGGGTATTAGATGAAATAATGCAGCTTTGTTGTTTTTTTTTGTAAAACCTACAAGCTATTATTTAATGAAAATGTTTATCTGGTTAATTCAGTTATATTGATAAAGACTGTATATGTAGCAAGTGTCTATATTTTGCCAATAATTTATGAAAATAAATATTACAAGTATTTTTTCATTATATGGGGTTCAAGATTGAATCTAATGAAGAAAGAAGTCTTACACATGTGCAAGGAAAATGGAGGTTTAATATTAATAATGACAATTGTTTACGCAAATTCTTTGAATGTGTATACATTTTTGTTTTGAATAAATGATAAAGGTTATTGATAAATTTATTAAAGTACAGATGTAAGAGCCACTGGGATATGTTAAACAATTCCAAATATGAAAAGCATGTTTAAATCAAGTAATAAGATGTTATCAAGAAAAAAATATTTTATGGAAAATAAAAATTGATGAAATAGAAAATAAGAGGAAAGTGTGGTATAAAAGTCTCATGATACAATTTTATTATGTTAATTCTTGGGCTGAAGTAGTGAATGAAAAAGTTAAAGCTATAAAAAGTACAAAAAGCACTGTGTAATAAGCAAGTAGAATGTCAAGAATTTTTAAGGAGATTAGTGATTAATAAATTACCAGTAAAGGGGAAATATGCCACATAAAAATCAGTGAAAGAGTTTGTATATATTGTCACAAAGAAGAAACTACAGAACATTTTTTCTTAACAATGTATAAGGCTTGTAAAATTGTGTTAAAAATTCTGTAAAAAAAATTGTATTTAAAAATATAAAGGAGGTAGATGAAATAAATATGGATGTGATTATGTATGGATATTATAGCCATCAAATTCACATCCCAGACATATTGAGTAGCCAAACTTGGAATGCTCATATTGTTAGTAAGTCTGCATTTGTATGGTTGTACCTTGAAATGGACTGTTGTTCACTACAGCTCTGCTATCTCTCTTATAATAGTTGCTTGCTGGAATAAGAAATTGCTTCCCATAGACATTAAATGGATAAGTGGGTATTGAAAATTAATGAATGAAAACAGCATCATGTGGTAATATGGAGCCAAAAAGCTTACTACAGCTTAAAATGTTACTGGAGTCAAAATGATTGCAGCACCAGTATCTGTACATAATACTATGAATAAAGTAGTTCTCTGTACTTGTAACAATATGGGACACTTTGAGTTTTATGGAAAGCATGAAGCGACAGGTAGCAACATACATCAAGGCAGAATGTATTCTGGTAACTTTACAAATTTGAAAGCATCTGCCAATAACAGCATGTCATTTTACTGATAAACAACTTGAAAATAAAAAAAAAAACTTGGCATATGAAAGATATAAATATCAAACCTGAACTAATAATAGAAAAATAAAGCACTGCACCAGTTCCATGCTCCATTCCTAGAGAGAGGAGCATGAGAAACTATCTGAAACAGCTATATGTTTACAGACATAAGCATTCCTCCTTCTTTCCTAATGTTACTTCTGTGTACCTGTACAATAACTGTACTATCTTCACTGCCCCACTAACTGTCTGTGCTCCTGTATCTTCTCAAATGTACAAGATAATTCCACTTCTAGCATGGTTACTTACTACATTTGTAGAAAACCCATCTCTCTAAAATGCACTGTTGCTACAAAATCACCTTCTGATATGAAAGTTTGATTCTTGGCTGGGGTGTCTTCTGTGTGGAGGTTGCATGTCCTCCCTTTGTTTGCTTGTGTTTCCTCTGGGTGCCCTAGTTTTCTCCCACATTCCAAAGATATGCCATAGGTGGATTGGGCACTCTAAATTGGCCATAGCTGTGAGTGTGTGGTGTGGAAAAACTACCACACCAGGGCTAGACACTCAATGGTGTAAACCTTAGCTCTTCATTGTCACTGCTGAAGTGACACCCCGACCCCATGTGCAAAAATGGGAAAATGGGCTTGTGGATAGATGGATGGATATGGAACTGCATGACATAAACTCAGACTTCATGGTATAGAGTCATGCAATGCATATCTTGCGAATTGTATCCCAAACTCCCTATCATTGGCCCTTCCAACTTCACAAATATATCTTTGGTGCTTATTGTCTAGGATTGCCCTTACATTAAATTTAAGTCCCTTTCCTCTGCAACCTGAAGTTTCGTCTTTGTTGCCTAGAGTCACTCCCACCTCCTAATTCATGTCCACAGGTTTTTTTTTTTGCAGAGTCACCCTCCCTACCATTTCCAAAACTCATGTCCATTCCTCACTCTCCAGGCTCATGCCACTCCATATCCCAAATCCATGCTAAACTCTTAGCTAGGCTTACAAGGGCCTCAGGGCCAATAGCCAAGTAACTTCCTATGATCCTATGATCCTAAGTGTCTGTTATACAGGGTCACCCTCCTTTCCCCACAACTTCATTCTCACTCTCTGCTATTCAGGGCACTCTTCCCCATGTCTCATATGCATGTCCATTGTACATATCTCAGAGGGTGCTACTGTTATCAGTGTTTGCAATTCACAACTCCAGGATCTAGGATTTGTTATTGATCTCTATTTGCCATTTCTGTGGCCTTCATGTTCTGCTTTTTTCTACATGGGTTTCATCTTAATGGTCTGGTTTCCTTCCACCTTCAAAACAACAGCTGCTTCACTGGCTACTCATACGTTTTCTGTGGATACAAATTTTGCCTTTTCCTTAGCCCTGTATAATAGATCATGGCTGAAAAGGTGTTATACGATCTGTCTACATTCTGTTTTACCCAGTGACTAATTATATAAACCTTTAGAGTGGATCATTATTGTGGTATACAAAGATTCTCGCTTACCGTTCTGCTCACAAATATCTAATGGTCATATACAAAATAACTGCAAGACAAAAATAATTTGTGTGCCATGCTAGTATACCTTTGTTATATTAAAACAAATGACTTTACTAATATTTGTCTTAAAAGAAGTACCTTAAAATAAAATGCAGATCCGAGACCACAAGGTGAAACTAGGACACCTGATCCATTGCAACATATGCATAAACAGCAAAGAAATAAAACACTGACCAGATACTACAGCTAATACAACCTTCTGTAGTGATACTGGATCCAGCCTATGGGGTAGCATAAAATACTGGAGAACAGGAAAATCACTCCAGGCCAAACAGCTCACAGATTCTACATACACAACATAACTGCTTCCTTACCAAACTGAGGTTCTATACCTGCAGGATGTTCCAGCATTACTTTCATATTCCACATTGTCACCATAAAACGTAAATACTAATTATGGTAGAGCCATAGAAACAGAGAGCACAGAGCTACTTCTTTGCTGCATTTTTGAATGTGTCAGAAACAACTTCGTAAACAAATACTTAATTCTCCACCACTTCAGTTCCTCTGTGTTTAATGGGGCTGACAACAGACCTAGATATTTCAGTTTGAAACAAATATGCAACAATTCTTTGGTCACTTCTGTCCTCTAGAGTTAATAGTGTTGACAGCAGACCAGTGTATTCCTCTCTGGAATATATTACAATAACAGATTACTCCATTAGGATGTTAGCAGCTCACCAAATATTCACAAGATCATGGAATTGTACAAAATCACCTCCAGTGGCATATTGTTGGAATCTGATAACATAGATTTAAAATACTAAAGTTAAAACTATGACCATTAAGAAACTGCAGTATAGGTTAGCACGCAAGATGGCCTCATTATAAAGGCATTAGACCTCCTAATCATACGCTCACTAGCTGTGGATTAAAGCTAACCTGACCTAGCTCTCCTTCATATTTACAGCTTGTATAATATGCTTAACAATATGAAACAACTAAGTGTACAGCTCTTGCTCTATAGTATAAGAAAATGTCAAAATTGTTTTAAATAAATCTTGAAAACGATAAGCTAATCAAACGTGAAAAAAATATATACAGTTCAAAACATAATGGCAATCAAAGTCAAAATCAAAAATCAAAGCCAGAATAAATTTTACTGTCATTTAGGACTACACCAGTGCAGCCTAAATGAAATTCTGAGCATCAACTTACCAGAGAGTACATAGGAAGCAATGATAATAAGAACGACAGTATAACTTTTCAATTTAAAAAAGAGTTTCAATACAAGACCCACAGAAGGATAAATAAGACAATAATAACAGTAAAAACAAATTAGCATCCCCAGACAGTCATAAGAATAATGCTGTACATAGCAGCATGACAGAGTAGGATTGTACATGTTAAGACTGCCCTCCTTTGTTCATCTCCTTCAGACAAATAGCAGGCAATTGCACATGAATAAGAAAATATATTGCTATATCTAGGAATAAGAAAAAAGACATTGCACACTTTTCAGCTGAGCAACGTATTATGAATGATTACTGACTAAATAATTGGTGGCTGGTATCAGAATTTATAAGTCTCAACACTGTTGGGTATAAGCTGTTTAAGTATCTGGTGGTCCTGCAGCAGATACTTTGATAGCTCTTACCCAAAGACAGTTATGTAAACCAGCCATGTGCAGGGTGAGAGGGGTCATGAATTAGTTTGGATGCACATTTAATGCTTCTTGCTATAAAGGCATCCTGGATTGATGATAAGTTGGTGCCCACGATTTTTTTGGCACGTCGCACCACTCTCTGTAGCTTCTTTCTTTCTGCTGTTGTACTGTTCTCAAACCAAACTGTGAAGCTGCTAGTGAGAATGATCTCAGTTGCTCCTCTGTAGTAAGTGGTGAGAACAGTAGGTGGGAGCTTTGCTTTTTTGAGCCTTCTGTGAAAGTGGACACATTGGTGTGCTTTTTTTACCAACTGTTCAGTGTTCACAGTCCAAGAGAGATCCTCTGAAATGTGCACCCCCAAAAACTTTGTAGATTTGACCGTTTCTACCTCTTCATCATTTATCATGAGCAATGAGTGTGTTGTTGACTTTTTCTTGAAGTCTGTAATGATCTATTTTGTTTTACTGACATTCATGTCAAGTTTATTCTTAGCACACCGGTCAATCCATGAGTAGACCTCATCTCTGTAAGCTCTTTCTTCTTCCTCTTTGATGAGGCCCACGACCATAGTATCATCTGCAAACTTAATGATGTGAATGGTGTTGTATTTTGCAGAACAATCATGGGTGAGTATGGTGAACAACAGAGGGCTTAACACACAACCCTGAGGAACACAGGTGTTGAGTATTATGCATCCCGAGATGCTGTTTCCCACACATATTTTCTGCGGTCTGTTCCTCAAGAAGTCGAGGATCCAGTTGCACTGGATAATCTGTATAATACATAGTAAAACACTGTAATTACAGAAAGAAGAAACAAAAAAAAAAAACAAATGTCCCAAAATAGAAAAACACTACAGAACTATTATGAGCATGACATAATAATACAATTCACTTCATCTTTACATATTGTCTTATTTGCTGTATTCAAGCAACAAATAGTTACCACTACTTACTTCTGCTGTCACCTATAACCAGTGGCAACTGATGACTTCAAATCAAAGGGGGGCTGCAGTTGACAGCTGAATGGTTGGGGCCAATGGAAAGGGGTATAGACAACTAGAAAGGAGTGGAGCTATGCTAAAAACTGCAAAAACTGGGACTTCAATTAAATATGCTGCCCTGAGTGCTACTGCCAAACTGCCATTATGAGAGTCCAATCAAGACAAAATTAATTCTATAAGAAAAAAATGTTTTATTGCATTGGCTACATAACTGCTTACTTAATATCTAGATGGAAACAAAAACGTTGCGAGGTATGAAAAAATAAATTACTTTTTAAATACATTACTGGAATGCTGGTCAAAATCAAGTATAAAAAATAGGCAGCACTCAACTCAAACCACTTCTCCTTGCACTGCAGTTCTAATTATAATTTATATTCAGCTTTATAAAAGTAGCAAGTAACATGCTGAAAGTAGCAATACCCCCACTTGTAAACATGTTTCTTATCCAAAAAAGACCTGCTGCCTGACAACGATGATCTACTTGTTTCATGGGGAAAACATGTTCAAAGTAAAAAATGAACAGCAAACAAGAAACAAGCTCAAGATAAATTGCTTAAAGGATTACTGCACAAGTTATGGACCACACATGATAGATTGACATTCTGTTTAGTTTACAGGTAAAGCCTGCAAAGATGACTGCAAGTCTCCAAAAAATGTAATGAGCTTCTGAAAAGACTGTAATCCTGTCCTTTATTACAAATATTGTCATATGCATTTCAATACCTAAGGCTTGTACGCTATCTAGTTATGTACATATTCTCTGCGTGGCAACAACAAAAAGGATTTCAATGTTGGTAATTCTTTAACAGTATGCTTATTAAAGCTTACTTGCATCTTACAGTCTCAGACAAGCTTATCTGATGGTCATTAAAGCATTGCTACTTAAACACAGAGAAACAGAAACTGCAATGACATGCATTTTCTGAATAAGAAGAAACATAAATCAACAGTATAAAAATATGACAGAAAACCGGAACATTCTTCAAAATCAAGTACAGATGACAAGCCACTGTAGTACTTGTGTCTACCTTGGATGGAGGGATACTCTGCACACTTATCACTGCATAACTGCTCCTTGACTTGCTTGGACACATCCAGAGTCACTATGTGGGGGAGTGGTATGCAACAAGTATGTCACAATTTGAAGTGTCTCTGGCTGACGATGATGGCCCTGACACATTTGTCATACCTCTCAGCATCAGAACAAGAAATCTGATGAAAGCCATAAACAGAAGTGGAACAAAGGCCCAAAAATAAGGACAATTTTAAATATTGTTCTTATAAACCTAGAAAGATAATAGAAAAGTAGGTCTTGCATTAATATGAATTTTTCTGAAGGGTATGAAATCTGAAACTCAAATGTCTTTCCTTATTTTCTAACTTCAGTCTTTAATGATTTGCCACTAATTTGCCAGGAAAACCACAATTTTATGAAAAATGGACCAAAAATGTGATGCAAAAATACAAAATAGCCACACAATACAGCTTGGAACCTGTCAAAGAAGGGACACTTTTTTAATATTAGTACTGTTAACTTGAGCAGCTGACAAAATAAGAGAATCTGCAAGCATTTCTGAAATTAAAAGTAATCTATAACTCTGATCATTACAATTATTTAGTAATTGTAAACCCTTCACGTTTTCTTTAAAATGTGCCATTTTGTGGAGGGATTATTAGGGGGAGAGCAACATTTTGAGCCAAAATCAGGGACAGTTGAGAGGTTTGGATATACCTAATTCTATAAAGTGATTTATTTGCACATACCTCTCATCCTCTTAACACAGGAAATGTGGAGAAGGCCAAATTAATTGGGGGAACATACAAACAGTACTAAAATTGCTCTTGTATAAACTTAGTCAGTTGACAGAACAGCAGGTCTTGCTTTATCATGCAGTTTTTCTAAGAGTATGAAGTCTGAAACTCAATTTCTTGTCATTATTTAGTGACTCCAGTCCTAAATGATTTGCCAGATACCCTCACATTTTATGAGGAACAAACTAAAAATAAGAAGCAAAAATCTATTAATTCTTCAAAAATCTGGACAGTTAAGAGGTATAGTTCAGTCTGGGCTGTCTGTGTTTGCCGGCTTTCCCCCACACAAAATCATGGTTGAATGGGGCCTTCCCCCTGCACTATTCCAATGTCCCATTACTTAGCTATTTTACCCCATTTACAATAAACACTGTAATGTGCATACTGCTTTACTTCTGCTGTGAGTTGGATTTCATATAAAACTTTTATTTTACATTTTGCAGCACAAGCACTAATAGACATCTGCTAAACAAAGCAATCCAGTCTTAGAATGAAAATAAACTTAGCATTACAACTTCTCTTCCCTTGAAAATCACATTAATTGAAACAGCATTGAAACCCACATTCAAAGAAAATACATCTGGCCAGTGGCAGTTAAAGATTAACTTTGGGCTGTTTTCATATCATAGGCCTCTTGGACAGGAAACATACATGTGTTCTTTGATACACCTTCCTGACTGTATTAAATGATATTCCTCATATAATACAGTACAGCTGTTAGAGGGCATTTTAAATGTTTTGTGTTGAACATTTTTTCCAGTAAACAATGAAACAAAATGCATGCACCAATAATGAGAAAACTGCCCAGTTCAGAACATTTCCATCATAAAAGTCTACTCAAACTTCTACAATCCACCAGTATTAGTAAATATGCATAATCTCTGCAGAAGTAAAAGTCATCTAAATAATTCCACATTAAAGAGATCTGTAACTAATGAAGAGGTTGTTGCTAGCAAACAACTTTATATTTCATTGTTTCATCTACAAATAAAGTGCCTGTTGCCGGTGAGGAATAAATTGCCTATGTTATATTAAAAAAATGATAAGCTAGTAATATTGCAATAGGGAATGGATGGCAAACTGATAACTGGTTCATCGTTACTAGGTATCTCCGCCAAAGAGGACATTCTCTGGATTGCAGCATCCACCCCCTTTAAAAGTCAACACAGTACAGTAATACATCTATATACTCTGGGAATAGAACCCACAGCCTTCTGCATCAAACACAAGTACACTACCTGTTGTGCTATTAACAATACAAGCCGACACAGGATAAGCAGCATTAAACTTCTCTTCAAGCTCTCAGCGCCTTGTAAAATCCCCTCGATACTCTACTGTATCTCTCAACTTTGAAGCACAATAAATCTGGAAAAAGCCAAAATTTATTGGGGGGGGGGGCAAAAGCCCAAAAACTAGGGACACATTTTAAACATTGCTTGTATAATCTTGGAAAGTTGCTAAAATAAAATGCCATGTCACCACCATGTCTTTCACTGCCAAGTCTTGGACCCTGGATGCTGTGCACTACAGTCAAAGCAACATACCACTATGACAAATTAGCTGTTTCTTGAAAGGCAGGTAGACAAATTTAAATGGCTATCATTTTGTGACTTCAATTCTCATCTTAGCTTTCAACCTCTTAGCACAAAAAACCTGGACTAAACCAATAATGGGGGAATACAGCCCCAAAAATAGGGACAGATTTCAAATATTGGTCTTATAAACAGAAAATTGCTAGAATAAAAGGTAAGGAATTCAAGCTCTTGCTACCTGCTCCCAAGGTACAGTGTTTGAGTCTAGCCACCAGGTATATTTAACACACACACACACACACACACACACACACACACACACACACACACACACACACACACACACACACACACTACCTGAGCCCAAAGTCCATTGTAAATGCCAGTTTCCTTCCTGCAGTAAAATCCATTGCTGCAAGTTCATCCATTCCTGCAGTAGCAAAAGCCTGTGATGAGAGCACATCCTAGTCCTTCCCCTTCCTGTGAGAGCAAGCTGGGCTGCAGATGTTGCAGTCTGATTCCCTTCCAGTCTATGCAGTTGTAGCTGCATAGACTTCTGTGATATCTGCTGCTGAATGCTGTCTTCCTAATCTGGACTGCCGGTGAGACAGTCTGGATTCTGTGTGCTTGCTCCAGACTGGTTCAGTTTACCAGCAGTCTAGATATCGGGAAATGCTGTGCATGGGCAATGTTCTAGGACTCGTGTTTGGTTTATTTTTGTTTTACTTTCATTTTCTTATTTTCTTTTCTGTTTTACAGCTGGGGGGCTGCAGTCCTGCAGCCCAATAACAAGAGCCACCTGTGCCTATAACACTGCTGTAATTACCTGTACAACTCATCATTCAGCACTGAAAAATACTTCTTTTTATTTGCTATCAAATTATGTTTTAGCCCAAATGGTAGCTCTCAGCCTTTGCCTTTTTTATCCAGATGCTTTGATTTGATTCACCTAACCAATCTATTAATATCTGTTTTGCCACCTGTCAGACTTTTATTAGAAACTCTCTTTAACCAAAGCTGTGCAATGTGTCCTGTTTTACTGTCCCTAATGATTCATTCTTTCTTCCTTGCCCTTCATTTAGTCTCTCAAACTAGAGTCATGCAGCAGTTAAAATATCAACCATGCAACTTCTGCTCTAGTGTGTTGAACAAAGAGAGATGCCAGTCCTCCAAATTTACTGTATCACTACTTGAGGTACAGCAATCTGAGAGCTGTAGTAGCTGAAAGCTGTCAGTGTCATGCCTGCACTAGGACTATGTGAAGGCTAAAACTATCCCACAAATTTTTTTTTTTCTGTCTCTCACCATGAATGTCTGCTAATGACATTTTCCAATATTCTGCCTTGAAAATTCAGGCTTTGGTATAATGGTCATTGAGAAACTAAGTCATATCCCTAAAAATCACTCCATTAAATTAAAGTCAGAAGCCAGCTAAATTGCTATAAACTGCTTTACTGAAGACCTAGCACCTCAGTACCATGATGCATCAATTGACTCTCACACTAGCTATGTCCTTCGTTAAACTCATACTAGTATTATTGCAGATCAAATATACGTAAAGACAATCATTGCTTTTCAGCTTGACTACTGAATATATATATATATATATATATATATATATATATATATATATATATATATATAATATGGTTCCACTTTACAATCTCGAAATACTGAAATCTCGAATTTCAGTATCTCAAGACCATAAAGTCAAACGCTTGAAATCCTAAAACCCCAAAACCATGAAACACAAAAGCGCGAATATAAACACATCATACACTACACAACACACACACCATCCAACCTACAATGCAACAAATAAACTAACAAAACACACACAAACACAAAAACACAAATCAACAAACCTACAGTATATATAAGTAGGGGGACAATCCCCCCTGCAACCCCATGTGAGGGGAAAGGCTGCCCACACACACCCTACTTATATATACTGACTCCGAGAGCACACAAATAGAAAAAGACAGTAAACTCACATCCAGACATTATACAGTCCCTCGCACACATGCACACAAACACACATACACACATACACACACACACACACACACACACACACACACACACACACACACACACACACACACACACACACACACACACACACACACATCGCACATATGCAAACACCACCCCATCCAACACTTAAACACTCATATTTTTCCCTGCCTACCCTAACCCACATGTACAACTTACAAACACTCTCACATACACTCAAACACCTACCAAAAACCCTTACAAAACACTCACTTACCTTAAATTCCACCTAAATCCACACACTACACTGGACACCATCCACACAGCACACTACACATTTCATAACATAAAACCATAACAGAGAATTTGACTTAGTCGGATTAGCGATTATGCACTTTTGCTATTTTGAAGGTTTGACTTTATGGTCTTGAGATACTGAAATTCGACCTTTCAGTATTTTGAGAATATAAAGTAAATCCATATAAATATATATATATATATATATATATATATATATATATATATATATATATATATATATATATATACATATATAGGTCTACTTTATAAAATTGACTTACCAGAACATTGACTTTCAAATCATTGAGATGACAACACTCAAACTTCAGAATGCCAAACACCCAGATTGTCAAAATTTCACTCCAGAAAACTAACCACTGGGCCGCCAATGAGTACTATATGAATGGAAGCAAATTAAACCTACCAACGTTGGGGGCTTTGCCCCTACATTCCCCCATGTGGGGGACTACACCCCACACCCCCTAACTAAATATACCTACTCCGAGATTGCACTACAGCGGAGAACAGGGTAAAGCTCACAATGGTGGCCCAGTGGTTAGTTTCCCAGAGTGAAATTGCAACATTCTGGGAGTTCGGCTTTCTGAAGTTTCGCTCTCCTCATCTCAACCCTATAAATTTCGATTTAGTGAAATTTCAGTGTTTTAAAGTACACACACACACACACACACACACACATACACACACACGCACACGCACACAGACACACACACACACACACACACACACACACACACACACACACACACACACACACACACGTATATACATACAAACATATACATAGATAGATACATTACATACACATGGGATTTAGAGTGTTTCATCACAGCACAGTCATCCAGCTTGATTGCAGGCTGTAATTAAACGCCATCTGTGCTTGTATGCATTTTCTTCAGGAGCTCCAGTTTCTTTCCACATCCCAAAAATACGCAGACAAGTGCAATCTAAATTGCTAGTAGGTGAGTGTGTCTGTGTTTGTGTGTGCATGCATGCATGTGCACACATGCAGTAGACTGGCATCTGATCCTGAATTAATTCTCTGCCATACAAACAGGGTGCATGGACAGTCTGGCCTCCATATCTCCATGACCCTGCATTTGATAAAATAAGTGTGGCTAGGCTATCTCAAATGGTGAGATTAGATTCCCTGGAAAGAGTCCTGGTAAGAAATTCCATGAAAGTAATTAAAAAAATATGAAAAAAATTAGAAATGTAGCCAGGCAGACCAAGAATTTCAATAAGGATTTGTCTTTTTGAGTCTTTAGAATCCATGGTGTTCCTGACTACATTTTAATTTCTTTTTTCATATAACTAAACAAATGACTTTCAGCAACTCTGTCATGACAGGATATGGCAAAATGCAGAGGGATAGTAATTTGATAACTACCACATTTTACTAAAGATAATAAGAAAAAGGAATATAAGTCATAGCTCAGGTATCAGGTTTTAGAAGGTATTTCAACTAGAAAACATTGAGCAGCTACTCTAAAGAGATATATTTTATTTCCAATCTGCTGCGTGAGCCATTCCAGTTTGAAAGGGGGTAGAGAAGATTATTTTTTGATACTTGGTGCTGACTCACGCTCCCTGATTTGACAAATGTCCATGCAGAAAAAACTTATTCCTGCACGAAAGTGACCATGGCTGTCACCATGACACCACGTCATGCATATGTATGAAATGCCGTGCTGTAAAATGGACATGGGTCTGTGTATGAGTGCAGGGGGTTTGCTCTCACAATACACATGCCCCTTGTACACTAAAATTGCTGTTCGGCAATTTAAAACGAGCAAAAATGCTTGTAACACCCCCAACCCATTAGGGTAAGAAATCTGGACAAAGCCATAAGGGACAATCATCCCTACAAAGCCATAAAGTTGATAGAATAACAGGTTTAGCATAAGCACATAGCACAGACCTCCCAACCCATCACAGTAAGGAATCTGGACAAAGCCATAAGGGACAATCATCCCTACAAAGCCAGAAAGTTGCTAGCATGGATATTCTGAAGGGTACAAATTAAAAAACACAACAAATACATTTTTTTGAGATATGCAATAAAGTTTAAGCATAGCTGCATGAGTGAGCCTGTTACTTAGCTCTGCTTAGCCCAGCTGAAACGGCAGGATAAGTTAAAAAGCAATAGACATCCAGCATAAGCAGTAGTGTAGCGATTAGAGCATATGCCTCATTCATAAATTGAGCCTCACCAAAGCCATTTCCATTTTGTATGTGTAAACATTACAATTGTAATTTATTTATATATTTATGTAGGAAGTAACTTATTTTTCTCAACCAGAGTAGTGTATAAGGCCCAGATGTGAGATGTCAGTGTAATAAAGTAGTGAAACCACCATATAAACACAAGTTCCCCATACAGTAGAGTCTCACAAGAATAAATTAACTAAAGCACATTGGCGGATTTCAGGGAAGGTAAAACAATCTACAGTATGTAATGAATGATTAATCAATCGCATACAGGTGTTAGACCAGTATAATAAAACATAAGCGATGCTAAGCATTGCACAGCTATACTGACCAGGTATAAGCATTGTGTACATATGAATACTAAACAATGAGTAGCCCAGTTAAGTGGATTTGCCCATTGGTAGGCAATGCTGAACCTGCCTCTTTAAGCACTGTCAACCTTAGCTAAGCAGGTTTGCCCGTAGCTTAGCTTAGCTCAGCATTTTCAAAACCATCCAACCATGGCAAAGGGTGGGAAATCGGCCATATTTAAATCTTGGAGGTGGGACTACAGCTCATAACTGGTTGTAGCTCTCCACTGTAGGCAGCATGACAGGTGTAGGAGAGGGCATGCACTTTTGGGCACAGTGCTGGAGCATACAGGAGTTCAAGGTCATGGTAGGACTCCTGTAAAAAAACACGATGTGAGACTGCTGCAGGACCAGTACCAGGGCTCCCAATATAAAGCAAAAGCCTGGGAAAGTCTCGCCTATAATCTCACCAGTGCCACTGGTATCCCTCGGACTGATGAGCAGGTCCATCACCACTATGCCGACTTGAAATGGAAGAAGAGGAAGCTCTTGGAACAGTGGATCCAAGAAGCAAGAGAGAGGGGAGATGTCCCAGCAGTGTGCAAGTATTCATAGCAACAACTGTTTATCAAAGTCCAGCCTGTGTAAATGTTGTCTATATTGTGAACTGTCAACAGTTCACTGCATATTATGTAGGAAAAACAAATTGCAGACTTAACGACAGAATTTTTAAGCATCTATCAGATATAAGGTTAAGAAAAGAACACAATGCACTGTACAAGCATATATAATTGCATAGTGATCATGTATTTGCCTTTATGGTTATATGTGTTGTAAACAGAAGTCAAAAAATGGGTAACTTGTATAATGAAACTGAATACAAAGAAATGCAATAGATTCTTAGTCTGGGAGCTGACAAAGCTCCAAGATTAAATGATGTTGTCCCTTTAAAACCAGCTCTAGCAAAAAGGAGGGTAAACTATTGATTTTCATTGGCTGTTTTGTATTATATTAGATACTATGTTTTTACTAGTGTTTTATCATCTGATGAAGGGATTTACCTGAAAGCGCTTATGATACTGCTTTTATTGTTTTAATAAAGTGAAGTTGCTTCATATACAGCATGGTAGTACTTGCCTTACCTTTGGATTTATTATTTGGATTTTTTGGCAGTACTTTTAGTGGAAGGAGTCTATTACTTTTTGTTCTTTACTAGACTATTAAGTATCTCACCTAAGTGTACTTCTTCTAGCCATATTTCTTCTCTACCAATTGCCCATCCTCTATTCATAGTTTTCTAACACCCTCCTTTATCAAATGCATTTTCTAAATACTATCACTATAACTAAATTTGCATATGTATATTTACATATATATATATATATATATATATATATATATATATATATATAAATAAGTATGCGTGTATGTGTGTGTGTGTGTGTGTGTGTGTGTGTGTGTGTGTGCAGTCAATTAAGATATTGTTGCATCTAAGTTTAAATGCTGCTACTGTCCTCAAAATGTTTTTGTATTCTGTGATGCAGGCATTATCCCAAGTATGTACTTTTGTGCTTTTCTGTACTGTGTCACATGTATTATCTCAGTTAAGGATTTCTGTAATTTTTTTTGTACTATGTAACTTGTGTATTATCTCAGTTACGTATTTTTGTACTCTATAATGTGTATTATTTCAATTATGTATTTTTGTATTCTGTAGTGTGTATTATTTCAATTATATATTTTTGTAATTTTTGATCTCTGTGTTGTTCTCACAATTTAAACATTTTACACGATGATGAATGTGGAGTTTTTCTCCCTGTGCCTCCACTGAAAATAAGTTTTTTTGGCCTAGCTGGGCTTTCCTGGTAAGCAATCATCAATAGAGAAATAAATTAGTCAATTAGTTAATAAGTAAGTAAATAAATTAATTAATATTACACATTTAGTTGTCATACAATTAAATATTTTGCTTATCGGTCTGTGTCATTAGTTTTCCAAGCCTAAGCTTGATTTGAGCATCATTACACTCCTGCACAAAATTCTTTTCTATCTGGACACAAGAAGCAAATGTATTTCATAGATTAACCTGCTACATGACATGACTTCTTCAACTTAAGAAAAAACTCCACTTAAGATAAGTGCATTATATAAGATATTGTACTGATTTCTACCACTGATCCTATGTAAAAAAAAAATATGTAAATATAAAATTGTCTAGTACAGTGTAGAGCTAATTTAGTTATAATTAGTTCTGGGGTGTTAGTTGTGTACTATTTGCAAGTGAGTGACATATGCTGTTGATGGGAAGCATGAGTAGTCGAATGAAAGGACAGGTAGTATTTGCATATCCACTCTCCAGAGATGATTACATATATTGTACACTGACATTCAGTATATTTTAATATGTTTTCACTGTCAGAGTTTGTATAGTTTACAAATACATACTGTTTCAGAAAATACTACACAACTCCTCCACCAAAATAAAAAAATAAAATAAAATACATAGGCAAATAGGTTTGGTTACTTGGTTCAATGGTATGCAAACATGCTATGCATATTTGGGAAAAAGAGACACACCAAACGAGCGAAATCCAAGGAATCAGGTGGGAGCAGTCAACAGTAGCACCAATCAGCGACAAATAGCTGCAAGTCAAGCTCTTTTTGAACACAAGTTTATTATCAAGATAAAAAGCTGCTTGAAACAAATCAAAGCAGCTTCAGAAAAACATTAAAAAGCGCCAACATTGTCATTTAAATATTCTTAAGGAGGTGTGTCAACAGACGTCACTTCCTAATACAGTGCTGAAACAAATATAATCAAACAGTCCACATCTCTCTTAAAACCAATTTTTAAAGACATTATACTAAAATGTGTATATATGTATGTATGTATTTATATATATATATATATATATATATATAAAAGTGTACCACAGTCATAGTTATGAAACAGCATATATATAAAAGTATATGTTATAAAATCATATTTTATAAATTAAAACACTCTTTCCTAAACCTAACATTACCTAAACCTACCAGGGAAATAGACAAACTACCAGGAAAATTGTTAGTAAATAGACCTAGTATAAAAATTATCTAAGATAACTTCTCATTTTTAAAACCACTGAAATATTACAATTGTCATTTAGACCAGGAGTATGAAAAGCATTAAGCTTTATTTGCCATTCAAGTTCACGCAATTCTAACAAAAGGGTAAGCGGACCTCCTCTAATACTAATGGGAAGATGGTCTATGCCCATGAACGAGAACCTATGATTTGGATAACTAAATACACGTCTGTTGACACACCTCCTTAAGAATATTTAAATGAAAATGTTTGCGCTTTTTAATGTTTTTTTCTGAAGAAGCTGCTTTGGTTTGATTCGCAGCGAAAACGCTTTTTATCTTGATAATAAACTTGCGTTCAAAAAGAGCTTGACTTGCAGCTATTTGTCGCTGATTGGTGCTACTGTTGACTGCTCCCACCTGATTCCTTGGATTTCGCTCGTTTGGTGTGTCTCTTTTTCCTTGGTTTGCTGTTTTGTGTCATGGCTTCAGAGCGTGGTAGCAGTCCAAGTACACCCACTATTTTTCGTTCGGAAAATAATAGACAACCTTCTACGGACATAGATATGAGTGCCCTCTTACTTTCACAGAAAATTGATTCTCTGCATAAGCGCATGGATTTCATTGAGAACAGGAACTACTAGGTATAGTTTTAGGATCTAATTTCTTCATTTTTGATAATAAATTTTATCTTCAAAAACAGGGAGTAGCCATGGGCTCCCTGTGTAGTGCAAGCGTAGCCAATATTTTTATGGCTTTTTGGGAAAATAAATTTATTCTTACAAACCCAATATTTAAGGAACAACTCCGCTTGTACACACGATATCTTGATGATATCTTCATTTTGTTCCAAGGAAGTTTAACTGAAGCAGAAACTTTAGTTAGCTATATGAATCAGACAACAAGCTTTCTCAAATTCACCCACCATTTTTCCACCGAAGAGATTGACTATTTAGATGTCAAACTGAGTAAGGATGGAAGAGCTGGGATGTATTTATCTAGTGTATTTAGAAAACCCACCTACTGCAATTCTCTACTTCATTTTACTAGTTTGCATCCCTTCAAACAGAAGAGAGCAATAGTAAAAGGACAACTGGTTAGAGCTGTCCATATGTGTAATACAGCTTTTTCTTTTAACCAGGAATGTATCTTTTTTGAGAAGCCAATTCATTAATAGAGGCTATCCAGATACCCTGATAGATGAGATCATTGTAGAAATAGAGTATAAACGATCTACCGGTTTTTATAAACAGTTATTGAAAGAATTTAATGATTTAGCGGTTATTAATACAGTGACCGATGCCAACTTCGACTGAGAGTGTACAGGGAATTTTGGTACCTGACTTGCCCCAAATTGGACATCCGAGACAAAACAAAGGAAAATTCCCTACTAGCTTCATTACGACTTTTAGTAATGATTCTAGTGAAATATGTAATATCATATCGAAGAATTGGCAATTCATTAGGAATGACACATTGCTTTTTGAAAGGTTGGGACCCTTCCCTAGAGTAGTTTTTAGGAAAGGAAAGAACTTGAAAGAACTACTGCAAACTAAACCGATTACTAACCAATTTTATAGATGTAAAGGGTCAACAATATGTGGGGCCTGTAATTGGTGTAAATTTGTTAAAGTAGGACTTACCTTTCGTATTAATGAAGTAAAATATGGGATACACCATACAATTAATTGCGATACTAAATCAGTAGTATATGCAGAGTTTTGTAATGATTGTCCTGCATTCTATATTGGCAAGACGGATCGCAAGTTCCGTCAACGTATATATGAACATGTTTATGCCATTAGGACTAACAAACAGGACAATGCATTAGCTAAACATGTATTTAGTTATCCAAATCATAGGTTTTCGTTTATGGGTATAGACCATCTTCCCATTAGTATTAGAGGAGGTCCGCTTACCCTTTTGTTAGAATTGCGTGAACTTGAATGGCAAATAAAGCTTAATGCTTTTCACACCCCTGGTTTAAATGACAATTGTAATATTTCAGTGGTTTCAAAAATGAGAAGTTATCTTAGATAATTTTTATACTAGGTTTATTTACTAACAATTTTCCTGGTGTTTGTCTATTTCCCTGGTAGGTGAAGGTAATGTTAGGTTTAGGAAAGAGTGTTTTAATTTATAAAATATGATTTTATAACATATACTTTTATATATATGCTGTTTCATAACTATGACTGTGGTACACTTTTATATATATATATATATATATATATATATATATATATATATATATATATATATATATACACACATTTTAGTATAATGTCTTTAAAAATTGGTTTTAAGAGAGATGTGGACTGTTTGATTATATTTGTTTCAGCGATGTATTAGGAAGTGACGTCTGTTGACACACCTCCTTAAGAATATTTAAATGAAAATGTTGGCGCTTTTTAATGTTTTTTTCTGAAGAAGCTGCTTTGGTTTGTTTCGCAGCAAAAACGCTTTTTATCTTGATAATAAACTTGCGTTCAAAAAGAGCTTGACTTGCAGCTATTTGTCGCTGATTGGTGCTACTGTTGACTGCTCCTATCTGATTCCTTGGATTATGCTATGCATATTTGTACAGTCACCTTTCTACTATTCATTCAAGCAATTTAATGGAGAATAATTGCATGCGTGACAATATGAGGTACTGCCAGCCATACCAGGAGAAATAGGGCAGTGGATTTGTAGCATGCCAACACAGCTAGCTGGAATTTTGTTGATAATTATACGTCATTTGTATATCAAACTGATTTATACAGATGCTTGTGCTGAAAATGTGTTTGTCAGGTTTGCTTGTGTTATAAATGTATCAGCAGTGCACCTGCTGGAAGGAAAAGAATTGTACGTGCATTACTGTAACTGTTTAAATGTATACATTGTAAGAGCATATACTGGAAGTGAAGAGGTTAATCTTAAACTAGAAGACTTTCCAAACTATTCTTGAAATTAAATTACTTTATGGGTTAAGCCATAAATATGTTATCCCACAGTTGTAAATGGAGCCAGAGAAGCAATGTCTCTGCTAGAGAACAGTTAGTAGCTCCTGTAGGAAGATTGAAATGGATTTATGGTTTTATGACTTCCAGCAGCTGCACCACATCTGAGTAAAGCTATATCTGTGTGCATTGTAGCACATAGCTGCTAAAGCCTGGTAGCTTCTAGTGATGGGGTATAGTGTGGGAAACAGAGTCAGATGACCAGATGTATGTGATGTCATTCTGTACAGAAATAATGCTTTAATATTAGAGGAGACTGAAGTCTCAGGAGCATTCTGTGTTCTGTCTTGGATTTGACAACAAGGGCCACTGACCCATCTTGCCTTGCTCTATTCAGTAAGTAGGGAAAGTAATTATTTTAGTCAACAAGGAATAGATAGTGAGACTAGCTAAATACTGTTTTTCTATAACTGTTTGAAACTTTCCATCAGTGTTATTTTTAACATTCCCTGTGGCTGAAACTCTGCTGTTTACTGTAAATATATATTTAGTATTGTCATGTCTTTTTATTATTTATTATTAAATATATTTAAAGTTTTCATTGTGGCTGGTCCTTTTTAGAAAATATTAAAATTTTGAGAGTATGTGCACATATTTATTGTGTGATATCTCTGTCCACTCCTGAAAGCTTGGGTGTTTGGACAACTTTACAATTTGTATTAATATTAATTTCTGCAGTATAATTGGATACCCTTTTAATAGCATTCTAGTAAATGACTGGTGGCAGTGAATCTACCTTATAGTCTGGGCAAAGTTGGTAGAGCTGGTAATTTGTGCCAGCCTTTCACAGGTGTGTGTGTGTGTGTGTGTGTGTGTGTGTGTGTGTGTGTGTGTGTGTGTGTGTGTGTGTGTGTGTGTGTGTGTGTGTGTGTAAAATAAATCTCAGAGTGTATGTGTCAGTTACGTGGGGCAGGGACACAAAGCACTGGTTTCACAGAGAGGATGCTGGAGGACTTGGCTTGAACACTCAGCTGAGGACCTAATTCTATAGCTGTACTAGTGGGAAGTCTTACTGGAGACCTGGAGGGAGACAAATGTAGAGAAATCCAGCCCCTCTGCTGCTGTTGTTGTTCTGTGTGCTCTTAAGGGAAATTGTACTTGAAGGGCAGGGAGGCATTTAGAACAAATAGTATATGTTTCCATTTATTTGCACATCCATCTCCAGTGTCAGTGTGAGTGGTCAGGCTTGATGATTCTATAGCTGTACTAGTGGGAAGTCTTACTGGAGACCTGGAGGGAGACAAATGTAGAGAAATCCAGACCCTCTGCTGACTGTGTTCCCTGTGTGCTCTTAAGGGAAATTGTACTTGAAGCAGAGAGGTCTGCATTTAGAAATACAGAGTGTATCCATTTGTATTTTAAGTGCACATCCATCTCCAGTGTCAGTGGTGAGGATTCAGGCTCCTTGATTACTGGCCAAGCTTGGAGATATCACAGCATGTTTATTCTTACTTGCATTCTTCAGTCTAAACTTGTTTTAGAAATTGCATACCCTTTATACTCTGTTTTAATTACTTTCTTTTTGTTATCTCTCATGCAAATACATTAAATATTCTTTCCATTGGCAATACTCAGTCTGTAATGCCCTCATCACTGATTTCAGATGGTCATCATTATCATTTTAAATTCTGTTGCATTGTGTTGTATACAACCCAATGAGGAAATTAATTAAACAGATGTACCTTGCATTTATACCAAGGGAATAGGGTAAATGGGGAGATTTCTAAAAAAGCATGCGAGTAATAATTTATTAGCTTGAAGTATTGTTGTAAGCTACTGTTACTTCTGTATGATTTTGATCATTGAATGCAGTCACACAGCATTTCAAGAAATGTTTTGCATTACATTAACTAGCTGGTTTTCATCAAATGGTTTCACTTTACTTACTGAATTTTTATCTTACTTTGCAGTATAAGCACAGAATACACTGTGTTATGTGAGACACAGAGCAGTTTACTTCTCACACCTCTCCCTTCTCATGCACTTTGAAGCTGTTTTCTTAATGCTAACTTTTCTGCATCAATTAAAACTGACATACAGTTCTGTACAACAGTTAACATTTTTAATTGAACCATTGGGTTTTATTTTAGCTTGATCAGTGATCACTGTGAAGCTCAGCTACTAATTAGCTGAAAACAATAATGCCCAACAGACCAGGCATTATCCGGGAATTAATTCACGCTAGGGATGCTGTCAGGCCTAATGCCACAAGCAGAGGGTCTTACCATCCCTAGAAGGGCATTACTTCATTAATTCCCTTTTAATGTTTACCCTGGGGGACATTATTGCACCTAGAGAATATTTTTTTTATTTTTTTTTACTATACACTTTTTTTTGTATTTTTTGATGTAAAATAGTTTCTCCATTTATTATTTCAAACTTGGAGTAACATATAGAATTGTTGTTGAAGGAAATATTTTACATCTAAAATAAAAGCCTTTTTAAACATCTGTCTGCACACACACACACACACACACACACACACACACACACACACACACACACACACACACACACACACACACACACAATCAGAAGCAGAGACGGACTGATACACATACACAGACACACACATACACACATGCCCAAATGAAATAAAATCACACTCATAGAATACAGGGCATTGCAAGCCCCCCAGTACCCCTTAACTGCTCCTGATTTTGTCACATAATTCTGCTCTGTCCCTATTAGAATGTTTCATTGCTACTGGTAAGTCAATAAGGATTAATATGATTCAATAATGCCAGACATAACAGTTTCACACCTCTTATTGGTTAGGCAATGTGTGATGGACTGTCTGTTGCATTCAAAAGAAGATGGCATGTACTGTCTCTGTTTCAATCTCTCTAGCTGTCAGTCTTTCACTTTTTCTTTCTTTCTCTCTCACTCTGTGTCTCACACACACACACACACACACACACACACACACACACACACACACACACACACACACACACACACACACACACATACACACACACTTTACTTCTTTTACTTACTTCTGTTTTTATTTTACATTTGCTAAATAGCAAACTCGTGTTCAGTGAGCTTAAAAAAGGTGTCTGCTTGCTTTTTCCTATTCAAGCTTCACAGCACCTTAATTTGCTGACATGAAGAGGTGGACTTGTTCTTTACACCAGGATTGTCTGTACATTACCACGCTTTGCGGAACATACACTTTGCCCATTCTCTAAAAACTGCTATAAAATGAGCATTCAATAGGCTGAATAGACTGGACAGTAAGCCAGACTTCCATATCATCTGTCTACATATAGATCAGTATTCATGTCTGGCATACAACTGCAAAAAAAAAAAAAAAAACACGGTCCAAAAGACCAAACTCAGTGATATATATCCACCTTAGCAGGGAAAATGCATGATACAAAAGCACCCACTATAACCTTAAAGGACCTGCTAGTGAAGTAATTGAAAACATTTCAGTCCTTTGTGGAAAGACCAAGACTTCTGAATTCCTTTATTAGATCTTTTGGTGACACAGAAGCAAAAGCTCTATTTAGGTTTATTATTACTACCCCTGTAAGTGGCCCTCATTTATGGCACTATAAATGCTACTGGCAAAGGACAGTAATACAGCATCAGTTAAATTAGTTCAGAGTGATCCCATGCTGACAACTGCAAAAGATAACATATTCTCTAGATGCTTTTAAGCAGAAAGGATGCATCATTGTTCATAATTTTTTTGTGTACAACAGAAATGCATGTAATTCACTCATTAAGATGATGTGGCCTTTGTTGAGTAATAAGTATAATTGTGGAGGGAGTCCACAAACCAGGGAGAATGTTGGAAAGCAAAGAAACTTGATGAAGTGGTGTAGATACATGCTAACAATCACCTTCCTAATAATATACTTCCAAACAACCTGACAGGACTTAGCATGCTGGCATAATAGCGTGAAGGAGACTGATATCATGATTTTTTTTTTTTTTTTTTTTAGCCAACGTTTCTGTATCTCACAATGCACTGTGTGTCTCTGTAAGATTAAATCAGTGAGGGAAAACATTTTCCGTTGTCGGGTCTTTCCATTTATTTACAATTCTAGTACTGTGTTTTTCTGTTTTCTTTAAGTGTCTGTGGCAATTGTATTAGTTTATCTTTTTTCAATGATTCAGTTTCATTTACATTTTTTGTTAGTGACTGTCTAATAAAACTTATGTAAAGGATATTTTCTTAATTAAATCTTAACCTTTTCTGCAGTACCAATCAGAAACGTAGTTAGGTATTCTATCAAGCACGCTTTAATGTGCTTTAGCGCGATTTAGCGCGGAGTTGCCACTAGAGCAGCATCGGGCAGCACCGGTTAAACAAAGTTAAACTCTTTCTGGCTCCAGAAAGTCTGTTCTTCAATTTTTCCCTTAGAACTGCTCTGTTAGGAACCTAAACAGTTTACATCCTTCACTAAAAAGTGCAGCACTTGTTCCAAATAGCTTTTTCTTCTCAAAAAGCTCAGCACTTGTCTTATAAGCATATCCCTTGTCTTATAAGCATTCTCTTTGCAGGTCAAGCACTCCTATATTATACAAATCTCTCACTAGCAAAACCCCCGAGAGGTGCCCACTTCCCTGCTAAGCCCACTACTTTTCTGTCTCATACCAACTCATAATTCTTTCTAGCATGTCGAAGGGTCAGATGCTGGCGTCCTCTCCTGCCCAGTTGGTGAATCTGGGAATTCTGAGACAATGTTACAATTGCCTCATGTACACGGACAACCCTCTCCTCCTCCCACGTAACACTAACACTTGTGAGAGATGCAGCTATTTAGCCAGACTGGAGGCTGAGCTCTCTCAACTCAGGACTGGCAAGACCAGGCAGGAGGAGAAGGCAACTACACACACCACAATACCAGTCTCACATAACTCAACCACACCACTGAATCAAACACATAAACACACTAAGACATACTCGAGGCTCTGAGTAAAATTTACCTAAACAGCAGAGGCCTCCAAAGCAGACACCCAAGCAACTGCAAACTCAATACACCACACAAACAACACATAAACAACAAAATCAGTGTGCAAAGCAGTCACTGCCCTTAAGGCCAAATACAACACCAAACATACTTGTCATAGGTGACTCCATAGTCAGACACACTGCACCAGACTGAGTAAGGAGAAGGTCACAGTAAGCTGCCTGTCGGGCGCTAGAATCCGCCACATAACGCAAGCACTTTGGTCTCTCAACAGCAGGTACAAGTACGACTCAGTCATTGTCCACGCTGGTGTCAACAACCTGAGACGTACCTCCTTGGACTACATGAAAAGAGACATTGAGGAGCTCTCTGATTATGTAGCCCAGGCAGGTATGACCCTGACCTTGAGCAGTATCCTACCTTCACCTAGAATGATGCCACAATACAGTGATAAGATGATCAGCTTTAATAATTGGCTTAAATTCTGGTGTCATTCAAAGGGGATCCAATGTCTGTCTGCCTGGGATGACATACTGGACAAGCCACACTGCTTTGCAAGGGACGGCTTGCACGTGTCACCCCTAGGCTTCCGGATATTGGCAAAGGCTCTTGCCACCCCATAGTGCCTTTTAGGCAAGGCTCAAATTCTAAACCTACCACCCTAGAACACAAAAAGGAAAAACTAAGGGTAATGCTGCTCAATGCCAGAAGTCTCAATCTCAAGATGCAGGCCCTTCTCAGTATGGAGAACATCAATGTCTGTGCTGTGGCAGAAACCTGGTTCAAGGCTCCTGAGAGCACCCCAGCACTATCAGGTTTCACCTCATATCATGCGTTCCCCAAAATCTGGACAACACCAAGAAAGGAGGTGTCCATATTCATAAAGGACACCCACACCTCAAGGTTGGTGGCGATGCATCGGAGACCATCCAGGTGCAATTAACCATAGGCAAGACTGCTCTGCAATTTGTAGCATGTTACAGGCCACCCTCTCAAACTCAGGAACCTCACATGGCCTTCCTGAAAACATTGGAGGGGATAAATGTATCTCCAAACGCCATCATACTAGGTGACGTCAACTACCCTAATATAGACTGGGAACACTACTCAAGCCCAAACACTCTAGCCCAAAGGTTCCTGGAGTTCATAAACTCAAATGCCATGGAACAACTAGTCACCATCCCCACAAGAGGAGAAAACATACTTGATCTCATCATCACGAACATGGGATCACAATGTTCAACACCGGAAGTATACCCCTCACTGGTGAGATCAGATCATAAACTAATCTCACTGGAGGTCCTCATCCTGCCCTCACCTGAAATAAAAAAGACCACAGTGAAAAACTTCTCAAAAGCCGACTTCACACTTCTAAAAACTAGTGTGGTCTCCTTTAAGGCCCCTGAGCCAGTGGTAAACATTACTCAAACCGCTGAATCACTTACAAATGCCTTCTACCAGCACCTACAGGACTGCATGGATCAGGCAATCCCAAACAAAACTAAGACTCTTTGTACCAAAGGCAAGCGTCCAGTCTGGTGGATCCCAGCCATAAACAAGCTCTACAACAAAAGGAGGAAGCTACTACAAGATAGAGCAAAATCCTTGAAAGGTAAGACACCTTTGATCATTATAAGTAAAAAACTAAGAGCTCTCATAAAATCATCCAAGGCAAATTTTGAGAGAAAAATCGCCAAGGTCTCAAAAGACAATCATAAGGCCTTCTTTAGCTATGTTAGAAACCTAGGAGGAAACTCCCAGATATGCTCAGAATTAGATCAAAATGATGTGAAGATTACTGAACCTACACACATTGCCAACATACTGGCTGACAGGTTCAGTGCAAACTTCTCCCCCCTCCCCCCCAAAAGGAGAAATATCTATACCAGAGGATTGTAGCCCCAAACATCTCCAACCCAGGTGAGAACTGCTCTCTCCAAGGCAAAACACAGCATCCATGGGACCGGATGGTGTCCCCGGCTGTGTGCTCCACAAACTCAATGAGGAATTAAAGTTAGGACAGCTGTTTAATCTTAGCCTCACCTCAGGATACGTGCAAGGAGTGGTGCACGGCGACTGTGGTCCCACTTCGCCTCCACTGACCCTGGAAATTACCATTAGATTGACAAGCCTTATCTGCAAAGCCATGGAGAGGATCATAATGGAACTCATAAATAAAGACATAGGGAACTTGCAGACTTTGGATCCAACCCAGTTTGGCTTTGTCAAAGGCAGATCATGCTTTTAAACTTGGTTGACTTTTTTGAGACAGTCACCAAGGCCATTGATGAGGGAAAGGCAGTCCATACAGCTTACCTTGACCTGGCAAAGGCCTTGACACAATACCCCACTCAGGTATCATAAAACTCATCAGCTTGAATGTAAACCCATACATCACAAGATGGGTTGCAAACTGGCTAAGTGACAGAACCCACAGGGTCAGAGTTGCTGGAGCCATGTCAGACTCGAAGCCTGTCACAAGTGGTGTCCCACAGGGCTCAGTCCTGGGTCCACTCTTGTTCGCATCTACTTTTCTGAAGTACAAGCAAGGTTATGGCTGACAAAGTTTGCAGATGACTGCAAACTGAAGCCATGAGTCGAAAACACATCTGACACAGATATCCTTCAGAAGGGCCTCACAGAAATGGATAACTGGTGCCAGAGCCATGGCCTAAAGTTAAATGCCAAGAAATGCATAGTCATACCCTTCGAAAAACAAGGTTACCCTAGCTACCATATAGGTGGCAATCCACTGAGCACAGAAGAAGTCATCAGGGATCTGGGGACCCAGGTTGACAGTAGCCTTCGCTTGACACTCATGTTGCTAAAGTAGTTAGGAAAACCTTCTACATTGCCCACCTGATCATGAAGGGATTCACATCTAGATCAAGGGAGGTCATCGTCCCCCTGTACTCATCACTCATTAGACCTTTGATTGAGTACAATGCCCCATTCGGAATGTATCTAACCCGACACCTGCAGCAGCTGGAAAGGCCCCAAAAGTTCCTCACCAAAAGGATAAAGGGTCTCAAAAATATGTCTTATGCTGCCCGACTGAAAGAACTCCAGCTCTATTCAGTCTTATACCGCTTGCTCAGAGGTGACCTGTGCCTGACATATAAGGCCATGTCAAACCCAGATTTGATGAATATGCTTCACCTCAAAAATCTAGATCCCTCAGAACCACAAGGGCGGAGACTTAAACCTTGACACGGTTATTAATAGAACGTGCTGGAGGGACAGATTCATCACCCAGAGACTCCCTATGCTGTGGAACAAAATCCCGGTACATGTGAGGCAGAGCACCTCGCTGGCCTTGTTCAAGAGGAATCTTGACCAATGGATGGGAGATCGCAGATATACCCCAGGGATTATTTCAGTGTCACTGCTTGACAGAGGCACAGCAAAATAATAGGCATAGTTTTATTCAAACTAAAGCCACATAACTATGGGCTAGGCTTATAAATGCCCTTGGGCAGATAGCCTAGTATGAACCTATGAACCTATGAACCTATGTACCTGGTGCTGATCTGGAACACCTCCCTGCTAATTTAAGTTGAGGAGTAAAAAAAGATGCCCTCTCCTTTTAGACTACAGCAAAATATTTGTGCTGCAGTTTAAGTCACACACAGAACTGTACAGTGATTCAGCTCTAAACCCAAATACAATACCAGCATTCATTTCTAAGTGCTGGTAATGCACTGACGACTGTTTGGGATCTGCCAGTCATGCCCCATAATACTTTGCTCCACAGCCCGACTATACCTCTATAAACAATTATTATTTATAATTTATTTTATACTAAAATGACCTGCTGCAAACTGCTGTTAGTCTGATTTCATTTTATAAGTCAAAATGTTTGCCTCTGTCATGCAGTTTGATGGGAATATACACAATACTGTAGTGATAAAACATTTACTGTGGGTCAATTTCCACTCGCTTATAAGTGAATGACTACTTTTTTGACAGTGTTTAGCGTAGGCATCAATTTGCATTGTACAGTGATTTCTTCAGAGCAGTATGAGTAATGCCTGAGTGTGTAAAGGTATAGGGACATGGTGCAAATGGATTTGGTTATGCATAACTGTAAATAATATGAACTTAAATAATCTGAACTTCAACCACCAAGTTTCCACAGTGATAAGGAAAGCATTTTTTTTGTGTAGTGCACGCACCTCATGAGCAAGGGCATAGCATCCAGGTCAAGGGATGTTATAACTCCACTGTACCCAATTTTCATCAGACCACTAATAGAGTATAATGCACACTTTTGAATGTAACTCACCAGATACCTGCAGCAGCTGGACAGACAGAGGTTTCTCACTAAGAAAATACAGGGACACCAAACCATGACCTACGTGTATAGGCTTAAACCCCTGTCACTTTACTCAGTATCTTATAGGCTGCTGAGAAGTGACTTGTGCCTGGCCTATAGGGCAATCTCTAACCCTGCCCTAATGGAAATGCTGCACATCCGCAAGTCAAATGGTACAAGAGTCACTTGCTTTAGGTATCTCAACCTAGCTTATGACATTAACAGAACATGCTGGAGAGATGGATATGTCTCCCAGAGACTGTCGCTTCTCTGAAATAAACTTCCTATTCATGTAAAACAGAGTTCCTCAATGACCCTATTCAAATGCAACCTAGATAATTGGATGAGAGATTGCAAATTCGCCCATGGGGGGCACCTATGTCCCTCATGCACAGGGGTAGTCGGTGTTGATCACAAACCTGCTCTATTTACAAATTCTTTCTGGAAACTATCAAAAAAAAAACAGATGGGGATGCTTGGGATTAACATGGCTAGGCTTGTAAAGGCTCTAGGGCAGCTTGCCTAGTAACTTCCTATGAACCTATGAACCTATAATATATACTGCCAGAGTGACTGATTTACTACTGCTTTGCACACTATACCATTTTATTTTGTTTCCTAGCCAAATAGGATGAAAACCTGTTTTGTGCATATATATAGGTACAAGCTAAACTGAACTGACAAATTCTGTACTTTGTTACCTCGAAGTGTCAGATATCTGCATCCAGCTGTGAATCAGTCATCTGTATTTCTGACAGTTTTAAAATTTCAAAAGAACTATTGTAAATCATGCTTTTTTGTCAACTAAAAATAAAATAAAAAAGTTAAATGTAAATGAAGTACAACTAATTTTGTAGGTTATGCAGCAAATAACATTTGCAGTTCAGCAGCTCTATTTTATTATTTTGTTTTGAAGAAACAATGAGGAAAAATATTTTTAGTATATTTTGTCCAAAATACTACTACTGCTTCTATTTACTGGTCATTTATATGTTAAACACATTACCTTTGTACACAGTATTATGTTTAAAAAGGTACATGCTTGTAGGATATGTGGTATTTAATGAGGTAATGAGTTCTGAAACAAGGAGACTGAATGGCTGAAAGAATGGACTTACATATACCAAGTCTGAGATGGCCAGATCTCAGAATATTCCCTTTTCGCCAAGGTATGGCAAACTTAGAGTTGGTATATATAACTTTGTGGAGTGCAGGGAGCTTCCCTCCTACATCAGAGGGTGCAGGGGGCTTGCATCTTTTCAAAAAAAGAAGTTTAGAGGAGAAGTGCAATATTCAAGATTCCCTCTTCTCCTGTAGTTTTTGTCTTTTTTTCGATTTAACACTAAGCATTACTATAGCCAACATTTCAATAGGGAGCCATTTAATGTACTCATATGTGCTACCATGAAATGGGAAAAAAGTGCATTTTGCTGTCCTTATTGTCTATGACTATCAGATGAGGTATACATAAACCACCACTTATTTTACTGAAGCTCTCAGTAGCATTTTATCAATCATAGCACATTGTGTATGTATATGTGTGCCTGTGTGTGCATGCATTTTACTGAATTTCATTTTATCAATGAATGCAGCTGATTGATGAAGTATAATTCTTATGTGTTTAGTGGGGCATGTGAATAGGTATAGTCCCTATACCTGCTTAAGCTACCACTGCTACAGGATGTTGTGATGGATGACTTTTGCTAGATCAGCAGACAGTGGAATAAGAGATATTGCCCTTTTCTCCACAGTTGTGCAATCTCAGAGTCAGTATATTTAAAGTTGCACAGGTGCAGGGCTCAAGACAGCTTGTCCAACTGCAAAACAACAATGTTTTGTGATGTTGAAGGCTTCACCAGGTTGTGCTCTGTTTGTGGCTTGTTATATTGAATTTTTGATCAAGTCCAAATCAGTAATTCAGTATAAATTCTATATACATACATGCATGTATTTTATAAAATATACATATGCATAATTATTTAAAACTGAAAAAAAAGCTTTTTTTTTTTTTTTTGCAGAAGGCAAGCACCCATCCCCGCTATTTATAACTCTAAGATTGGACTACTGTGAGGAAAGAGAAAATTCCCAATACCCACTGTACTGCAATCTCACTTTGGAGAGGACTGGCAATTTGAGATCTTTACACTTTTGTCAGTCTTCTCTACATTCAAACAAGTGAGCATTCGAACAGCTGTGTGACGTACATGTACACACACACGCACACACACACACACACACACACACACACACACACACACACACATATATATATATATATATATATATATATATATATATATATATATATATATATGGTTTACTATCATAATTTCGAATCCAACTCCGTCGACCACACTATGTTCGAGCACGGAAAGTCAAAAATGGCAATGTCGGACTTCAAAAGCAAGCCCAGAAATGGGTTTTAACATGGGTCAAGATAGGGGTGAGGTTTGTAGTTTGGCAATAACAGTGAACATCTATCTCAACCCATGTTAAAACTGTTCCTAGGCTTGCTTTTGAAGTTCAACATTGCAGTGTTTGAACATAGTGCTGTCAACGGAGTTGGATTCGAAATTATGATAGTAAACCATATATATAATATATATATTATATCAATTTATCAATTATACATATAAAGAGCATTAGATACCATAGCTATAGTGCATTACTTATATGCACATCTGTAGTTAACATGCAAATAAAAATGACTACACATCGGTCCTTTGAAGTTTTTACAGGTATATAAACAATGAGAGAACAATACTGTGAAATACCCACCAAGGTTAAGACCTAACATTTGTTTTGTTTTTTTCAGTTAAACTGCAGAGTTCTTAACTGCATACAAAATCCCTCCAGCTTATCTCTCAACAAAAAGCTTAATAACTATTCCAGTATGAACCGTCAGTCATGTTGCCACAAGCTCAGCATGCAAAGAATTTGAAAAACACTTTATGAAGGACAGCCCATGTGCTAACCTGTCCAACAACCCACAGACAAGGAAATTTTGTTAATTATATTTAAGACTAATGTATGTTTTTTTTTTTCTGTGAGAAAATAATCTGTGAGCCAAAGGCATGACATAACATATTTACTAAAGTATAGGCTCAACCATTTCTTAACTGAGGCTATCTGGAATTCAATGACTTTTAAAATGTAAACAAAAAATAATCTTCCAAAGCAAGAGCAGCTGAAGTGGGTTGAAATGAAAATCATCAGTCAGCAAGTATTTGGCTCAAATTTATATGTAGAATGCATGCAAATAATTCAATACCCTTGCTCAACCATTCCAATCAAACCACATGGGGCAATTACAGCATTCATTCGTTTATTTATTGGTATGCCAGGCAGCCCTCTGTTATACTCGAATGAGTTTGGTTCTAAAGTTTCCAGCTCTAAATTTCTATGCAGTCATATAATTTGTCACAGCCTGTTTGTATCCTTTAGACCAATATTTTATTCATAAAGGTCTTAAAGGACATATCCATCTCCCCCGCCTGACAAAGACTGTACTGGGGACCTGAGTAATTTAATTGCAGATAAGATGACACCAGCTAGAAATTTTGCTCTCTCTCACTTTTTGTTTCCTGTTTTTCAGACCACATTGCTGTTGTTCAGTTAAAAGTCGTGGCATTTGCTCTGCACTGTGCTTTGTGCCTGGTTTGTGGCTGAGTATTTCATGACCAGCCCACATAGCTGGCTAGTAAATTAATAAAGTAAACTGTCAGTGCAGTGTAAGCACTAGTACACATACCTGTGTTCCACTAAGCATCTCTGCGGTATCAGAACTAGTTCATTCATACAGTGTCCATCTCTCAGCATACACAACAGATATGTTCTTCCTATATCAATCAGTCTGCAAAAAGGACCCTTGTTGATGTGATTTTGATTAGGTTCATCCTTTCCACTATCCACAATCTGCTATGTATTCTGGAGGTTGCTGCACTCAGGGATCTGTGTACACTCATATAGAAGCAAGCAGTGATATCACATTCTGGATATATAAGCACACCCATTCCTGACAGTCACCAGGTCACCCCCAGCTGCTTGTGAGTACCTTCATACATACCAAGAAATAACAACTAATGTTTTACCCACATTTTTAACAAAGAGTGAAGGAGATAAAAAAAAAAGATCCATCTTCCTAAATGTGCACTTTTTCAGATAACATCTAAGCTGAAAGTGAACATCCAGGTTCTTCACTGTCTTTCTCCCTTTGCAAAAGAACTGGAAGATAATGTGAACTAGTTCAGAGAAAACTCAAAAAAACACTTTTGGAAGGATGCATTTAGTCAACCTAAGGAACACTTAATCATTGTGAAAGATCAGACTGATTTCCTACTTATGATGGTCAAACATTCAATGGTTCTATATAGAGAGCCATCAGAAAGAATGCCTTCCAAAAGCAGCAAATGTCATGCCACTATGCTAGATGGCTTGAACAGTGGTTAGGTAAATGGGTCAGTTGTCATCAAGTCTCAGTCCCGCAGAGGGAAGGGGTTCTTCAGTGCAGGACAGAATTGCTACATTCCTTTAAAAAAATTGCTTGGCTACAATTCTGTCCTCATTAAGGCCAGAATGTACAAAACAGCTGACATATACACCTTGCCACATAATGTGAGAGGCCTAAATCACACAGGTACCTGAAACAGGTCAGGATCACCTGTAAACTGATTGGGGTAGGTACTACCCTGCCCAAAGGTCCACTTTAATGCATAGGTCCATCGAGAGGAAGAGTTCCATTCAAAAATGTGAGACCTGTAACAGTGAGTCCTACAAGTAATAAAAATAAAGCGTAACTGCTCAAGAAACATACCCAATCTTAAATCTTGCTGCAAATTATGGGCCCCCACCTCTACCTCAGCCATGGTACTGCTGCTGCATGTTCCTCCACTAACTCTTTACACTGTCGCTTCATTTGCTTATACAATACCATATTATATAGCATGAAACTACATATGTCTGAAATATACTACAGTGGCACCCTCCCCCATCCCAAAGGTGTCTAAACATCTGAAGCATACCTTCTGTAATCTGAATACCCACTCCATTATATGTTGGGTTTCAGAGTCAGATATATTACTGCTTACTTCTCGTATGGTCTGAGGGTTATGTATCAAGGTTAGTAAACAGTCCTCCAGTGCTTATCTGGATACACTTGCAAAACACAACAAACAACATGTTGGAGCCTTGATGGTAACATAAGTTAATTCTGTGGCATCCAGGATCCCAGCAAAATGGAGTGTACCATAGGAGGCCCATGTGGTATTGGTTCAATTTTATGGTGCCCTACATTTTGAAGTATAATATCAGGAAGTTGGCATGGGATTCACTAGGATAATTGATAAAACAACAAACCACATCAAAACAAGAACCAAATTTATTTCTGCAAAGCTTTCGGGTCAAACATCCTTCCTGAATGCATCCCATTTGACCTGAAAGCGTTGCAGAAATAAATTTGGTTCTTGTTGTGCCGTGGTTTGTTATTTCATCGAATATATTGAAGTTTACCCAAGTTATAGTATTGACCGTTTGCAATTCACAAGGATAACACATGCAATATCTATTTTGCCAGCTGTAACTCACTGGAAGGTACCTGTAGTTAAAATGGTTAATATTCCACAAGCTATTCTGACTACAGGAATGCACATACCCAACATTCCCCTTGATTCCAGTGGTAAATGACGCAGTTTGACCAGGATCCTTACAGTCTCTATGTCCACTGGGAAGCAGTCCATTATCTGTTATCTGCCCAAGTAAAAATGGACTCCTTCCCTCTCTCAACTCGCCCACACATACTCAAGGCTTTATACTGGGCCTTGCCCTGTGGTCACCCTTATTTTTATAAACAAACTCCCACTTGATCTACATCAATTTCAACTCCTTTTATGCACTAATGATCTAGTGATTTACTGATCTAGTCCAAATCATGTAGACACACAAATGCAACTAATATTAAATCTTCTACATCCAAATAATTGGCTGTAAACTAAGCAACTCTTACTTAAACACACACTTACACACACAAAAAACAATTAAAACAAACAAAGCTATGTTTGGTAGTAACAAAAGGTTAGCAACATGCCCTAAAACTCTATCCATCACTAATCAGTTTGATAACCAGATAGAAACTGCAGTCCTTAGATATCTAGGGATTAAGCTCATCCAATCCCTCAGCTTTCTGGAACACACTGAAAATCCCAGGACCTGGATCAATAGGGTACATATTATATGTATGAAAACTGAATCACACGAATATGTATTGAGTGACACGTAAAGGGCGAAAGCCCAAAACATCGAATCCCAAACACGACAAAACCAACAAACAAATACTGTCACTAACTGTTGTATGCAGGGGGATAAGCCCCCCTGCACCCCCCACACCCCCCTACTTAAATATACCAACTCCAAGATCGCACTCCACTGAAGCAAAGGGAAGAATTCCCAACGGTGGTATCCGTTCATACCTTCGATATTGTGAATATTCGCTCTTTATGTGTCGCTCAATACATGTTCGTGCAATTCAGTTTTCGTGCATATAATATGAACCCGATCAACAACTTGCTCTTCTCAGCCCAAACATTATCCCAATTTCTCTATCGACCTGGAGGAGCTGCCATTGATAAAAGAGTCCTACTTACACAACTAGAATATGGTTTACTGCTGTTCACACAGCCTCATACAAAAATACAGCAATATTTCAATAAAACTGTAACAGTCTGGCTCTTCATTATCGATTCTTCATGTATCGAACATCTCCATGTATGGAACATCACAGAGTTACCCTGTCAAAAGCCAAATAGCTACCAGACAGATCAAGCCTCTTTTTAAGCTCCCTGTCCATCATGTTACTTAACCGAGACACAACATAACCACTCTCCATGAAACTAATTACAACCACCCCACACTACACCCTCAGGACATACATTCCAAAGACCTACCTCTAAACTTCACTGCGCTGAACACAGCTTCTCAATCCTTGCTGCCAAAATGTGGCAATTCCTACCTGAATACAAAACCAAAAATTCAGAATAATCTAACTTCTGACACCAACTCAAAACAATGTCTACAACAGAAATTTAAATTTAAATATGATAAGACACGTGGTGTCACATAACTAATAAATCCTCCTACTGCATCTACTCATTAGCCTATACAAGAAGTCCTCAACAACCCTCACTGACACACAATACAATAAATACCATGTAAATACATGTATAATTCTTCAACATTGACTAGCTCCTTCCATATTTACATTCACTCACTAACAGTGGACTTCCCTATACTTCCTGTTGGTGAACTATCCAACTTGCTTCTTCGCTGATTATACCCCAGCTTTTTGATAAAATGCATTACTATCATAATGAATTTATATATAATGTACTAGAACTCATTGCTCTACCACTGATGTCTTGTATTGCTTCTGACATTAGTTCCCACCATATGCTACTATAGGACTGATGCTGCAATGCCTAGCATAGCACCAATTATTATAAATCTCAGCATTCGTAATGGTAAGCATGGCTGCACAGGCCCACCTTATTATACATAAGTTCATCATATGCATATTTTGTGTAGCATGGTTTTCACATTTACATGTTATAATACATATACTTGCCTTTACTGTATATCACATTATTTCTATCACTGAATAGTCATGTAATCTATTCTCTGAATTTTCCATACCTTGTGAGGGGCTACTTCTCATCTGCTGCTCAATGTGCTACCTATGAATCCTTGGCCCTGTCTTTGTAACAGACTTTAAGATATTATGATAAAACTCACATGTACTAAAACATTTTAAAACCTAAGGAACAGCCAATGAGCCTGTGTGAAGAAAAGAGCTTAATGATGGTGATGACAAAAGCTGGCAAACCAAATGCAGAGGATGTTTTGTCTTCTTTTTAAAATTCTATGTTTCATGCTAGCTTATCTTTCCAACAACATAAGTTGGCTCCAGTGCTGTCAGCAAATGATTTCTATCTTCTTCTTCTTTTGGCTTTTTCCTGGTTAAAGGTCACCACAGCAGATCACCTGTCTGCTCATGATTGGCAGTGGAGTTTTTACGGTGTCGAGTTGCCATCCCGGCACCCAACCTTCTACAGAAGGCACACATATGCACACACTCACATCTAGGGCCAATTAAGAGTGTCCAACCCACCTACAGCATGTCTCTTGGGATGTGGGAGGAAACCCACAGGGAGGACATGCAGACTCCACACAGAAGGTACCCCAGCCGAACCTCTTGCTGTGAGGTGGCAACACTAACCGCTGCACCACCGTGGCCGCCCCAGCAAATGATTTCTATAACAAATATTATTACAACATTTGATGCCTGTCCTATATCCTGTGTAGGTGACTTGCTGGGTAGAATTAGGTCAAAGAATTTTTAATTTTGGCAAAAGTTGTTGACAAGCACTATTTGCCATAATTAGCAAAGACTTAATTGCTCCATAACTGAGAGGAATAAACGTATAATATATGTTTGAAATCAAATATCTTCATGGAAAAGGAAATGTAAATGTAGATTAATGTCAGGTAACTAACATTATCAAATACCTCTAATGCATGCAGTAAAATAAATGATGCAGATCAGTATGCCAGGTTCCTATTTCTGGTGGTAGTGGTGGGGAGATTATAACACAGTCCTACTGATTTTTTTTTTAGTTCTACTCTCTGGTGAGGCACATTGAGGATGGTGAGACTCACTTCAACCCATACCTCTCAAATGTACAGATTTTTAAAGAACGTCCAGATTTTTGCCTCATATTTTTGACCCATTTTTCATGAAATTGTAATTTTCTGGCAAATTATTTGTAAATCATTACAGATTGAAGTTAGAAAATAATGACAGACATTTGAGTTTCAGACTTCATACCCTTCAGAAAATTCATGCAAATGCAAAACCTTGTATTCTATCAACGTTCTAAGATTTTAAGAGCAATATTTAAAATGTGCCTGTATTTTTGGGCATTTGTCCCACTTTTATTTATGGCTTTGTCCAGATTTCTTGCTCTAAAACTTGAGAGGTATACTTCAACCCAATATTTATTCAAATACTATGTTTTAGTAATAGAGTTTGCTGAGGTATTGCTGTAAAATCATTGCAGTACTGAATCTGTTAAAACCTAGCTACTACTCTCCTACTGTGAAGAAACAGGTGCTGAGACAGTGAAAAACAAGGCTTTTGGATTCTTCCATGCTATCAGCACAACAGAGCTAGACCTGCTTTGCTATTCATTATTTCCACAAGTGAAATAAAGTGATGCTTCCCTCATTTCTGAAAACACTGCAAATTTCAGAAATGTTCAAATAGTTTCAGGAATTCTCAGAAATCTTGTTCACGTATGAAACATGCTAGAGACTGTTAAAGAAAAAAATAAATAAATACAAAGCTCATATTCAGTACAAGGAACATTACAAAAGTATCAGATTGCTCAGAATTCATCCAGGTTCTAAAGTGTAAACTTGTTATATGGACAATAAAGAAATAAGTAGAAATCATAAAGCAGCAGCATTTAAAGTGACAATCTAATAAAAGATAATATTGGCTACATATTGTTTAATTCTGAGATATAAAGCATGGGACCGCATAACATAGTAAAACATACTTACCTGATTGTATAACATAGTAAGTTACACTTACGTGATTGAATGAAAGTAATATGAACAACTGGAAGTGGAGAATGCTTACCTGAAAAATAAAAGCAGAAAACGAAAATGTATTTTAATAAATCACTGTTTATGATATATAGGATGCATAAAAGGTGTCATACAGTTAAAATGTGCATATTCATATAGAAGCAGAGTCTCATAATCTTTGTTTAAAAAAAGACAGAGGTCAAGGTAAAAAATTGAATCATTTTTGGTGGGGAAAAGGTGCGAATTCATGCTGAGAGGCCAAAGGTAATTTCTGTAACCATGTTTTTTTTGTTTGCACAGGGCAAGACCTCTGTTCACCCAGAAAGGAGGAGCCCCCACATTTATTTTTGATAATACTGGAACAGTTAATGTAACAGCATGAAGAAAAGAGAATGAGTATGACAGGGAAAGAAATGGTCCACTGAGTGTCTTTTTTTCTGGTGGTGGTAAGTCCTTTAGTGGCATAAATGGCCACTATACACAATATTATGAGCACCGGCTCTGACAGCAGCTCTCAGCACATGCTACTATATTACTAGTGCTGCAGTGGTGGCATGGCAACTGTTAGCACGAATTTCGGCATTCAGAATGGGAAAACATGGCTGAACAGCTCATCTTTTTATATGGGTCACTGCAAGTATTGCTGAAGGCATGCTTCTGATGTTTAGATGCCTTTGAGGGAGATTGCTGCAGTGTAGTCTGGACACAGCCAGTAAAATATTTACTTTGACTGCCAGGATGTACAGCATGGTATTGCATAAAGAAATGGACTGACAGATGAAAGTCATAGCAGGTCCTTCTTACTCCACATTTGTACAACAGGGCAAAGTCAATTTTGCTGAATAAATCTGTACTAATAAAAGGATGGACAAGGGAAACCAATTTGGACATTTAGGACTCACAGAAACTATCTTTCTACAGCTGTCAAATTCCCAAAAATGACACCAGTAAGTATTTCCTTCTTGAGGAAGCTAAGCTGAAAGGACATGTGACTGTACAAACATTTTATAAGAAAATGTCTCAAAATGTGGTCTACTAGAACAAGGATGATGTCTGTCAGTAAACTAAAATGATTGGCCTTTTTATGTGGTTGTCATTTGTTCCTGTATATTGAGTATTGCTTCTTACAAAGGTATAGAGACTGTGTCATTTCTGTGGTTATTTTATAAAAGGATAAGTCATATTCTGGATAATGGCTACATGAGAGCTGACAACATGTGACATCATGCTCTTACACACAGATCATTTGGGTGTAATGCAAACTAAAGTCGATGTGAAAAAATATATATCTATATCTTCTATTTATCAATCTGTGTGTGTGTGTATGTGTGTGTGTGTGTGTGTGTGTGTGTGTGTGTGTGTGTGTGTGTGGATATATATATATATATATATATCTATATATATATATATATATATATATATATATATATATATATATATATATATATATATATATATATAGAGAGAGAGAGAGAGACATACATCCACAACCCCTTTTTCCCATTTTTGCACTTGGTGTCAGGGTGTCAGTTCAACAGTGACTATATATATATATATATATATATATATATATATATATATATATATATATATATATATATATATATATATATAGATATATATATATATATATATATATATATATATATATATATATATATATATATATATATAGATAGATATAGATAGATATTTTATATATATATATATATCTATATATATATATATATATATATATATATATATATATTTTGCATATAAAAATGCAGTTCATGCAATTACTAAGTCAATAACAGCACTGTCATTTCTTACCTGATGGACTCTAAAGTCACACTTGGTCTTACTGAAACCTGGCTTATGAAGACCAAACATTTTAAGTGCATAAATGACAGGTCTATCAAAAGTTTTGGTACTGGTCAAACCATGTTAGTATGTGTCTACAAGACAGACAAATGACAACCAGGCTAAGCAATCTTGAGGACAGGATCTCTGCAGCTCACAGATTATATGGTAGATGGCATACTGAAGTGACACGCAGATAAGATTCAAAGCACCCACCTTCTAGATGGCCTAACATGCAACACAAAAAATGAGGCTGCTAATGAAATGCCAGATGAAAATGTACATATTCAGAGAGGATAAAATAACAGTGCTGTATCCCACTGTAGGATGAATGAACCAGTGGCACACCCAAAAAAAGTTGAGGTGAGCAATGTAGAATATTGAGTAGAGGGTAAGGCTTTAAGCCAAAGGAGGAGAACTATGCTGTACCCAAAAAGACTGCTGCTCAAGGATACAAGTGAAAGAAGGCTGGATGACCAGTGTTAAACCCAAAAATGAATGGATGTCTGATGCCATACTCAAAAAAAGATAGACAAGTTAAGAACAGATAACTACTGTTGTAACTAAAGAAGTATGGGGATGTCCAGTTTTGTGCCACTACATGGATGAGTAACAAGTATCACATAAAAAGAAGGATGTATGACCAATCTTTTTCTCCAAGGTTGGAAGATCCTAAAGATGCAGAACTTCAGTTTCTGAGACATTGATAATGTCTCTTCTAAGCCTGGCCAGTGGTGTAGAGGGTAAAGCTCTGACTACAGCCCTGGTATCATTAATTTGAAGAGAATATCATGCACTTGATGGTGCAAGTAGGTTAGATTGCCCTGTTTTTCCTGGAGGAAGTGGTGCACACACTCAGATTACATTTGTGGAGATCATGGAAACAATTGCATAATATTGCCTGAGAGGGTAGGGTGCATTGCTGACATCAGGTCCTCGTGGATGCATAGGGTACAGTACTGATACCCATTGCATGACCCACCCTAAGGGTATTACCACAAAGTACAGGGTATGAGAATTTGAAAAAAAAACTCAGTAGCAATATGCAGTTAGTCCAGGTGCCTCTATCTCCTCACATGAATTAAAGTTAATCTGGGCGAGGCTATTTGGGTTTAGTAGACATGGTGGATGAAGAGAGGCCATGGGACTAGTTGATGGTCAGCTGTGGGGAGCAAAACTAGCAAAAAAAAAAAAGATAATGTCTCCCGTGTTTTGACTAGAGGTCATACTGTGGGGTTCTTAGTTTCGTTTGTAAATATTATATAAAAACTTCAGATTCTCTACAAAGGTTTAGCACATTTATGTGGAATAATTGTTCTGGTTTCCTTTCTTCCCAATTACCTTATAATTCCCTTCACTTACTTTTCCTACAGCTTCAAAAAATCTTTGTCAATTTGCAAAGAACATATTTTCATCAGTGGTACTAAAATAAGAACTTTGTATCCTGATTTGACTAGATGAGCATTTCTATTACAAGCTCTCTTTTGTATCTCCTGGACTCTATCTACATATTCACTTACTGTAGGCATTACAATTCTTAACTTGTCCTGTAGGTCTAAAAAACTGCTTATCAAGCTTCAGGGATGTCTGCCATACAGTAGTTCAAATAATATGAATGCAGTTAAGGGTAGGGGTACTTTACTTACAGCTAAGGCAAGATAGAGAAGTAGGTAGTCCCATTTTCTCCTATCCACTTCTATCACACAGATTAAAAGTTTTTATGAAAACATTCAACTATCCAGTATCTTGAGGATGGTATAAATGTGCCTTAGCTGTTTCACTTTAAATAATTGATATAATACATGTATTACTCTGAACATGAACGGGATGCCCTGATTAGTAAGAATTTCTCTGGAAATGCCTAACCTAGAAAAAAAAATACTAGTTCTTTGGTAAAAGCTGTAGCATTGACTGTTCACATATATGCTACCTCAGGAAATTTTGATTTAGTCAGTGATTTCTAGGATATACTGCTGTCCCTTACTCAGTTTTACAAGTGGACTCTCAATGCCCATTGCTATGTGTTCAAAAAGGATGTCCATGATAGGGAAAGGTATCAAAGGGTTCTTAAACTTAGGACTAAGTACAGTCCATTGACACTTCTAGAAGCTACTTAAATTTATTTGCATTTAGTTAACCAAGAAAGTCCACTGGGCTGTGCAGAGCCCATTTTCAGTGGAGGCCCAGGGAGAAAAGTTCCTAAATACAATAAAAAACAATAAAAATAGACAAAAATAAAAATGTGCTGCATTGGTAGTGTACGTAGTATACCATTATTAACAATAATCAATAACAGAGTTGAAATCACATTTAGTACCAATAATATTATAAACATTGATAGTAGAGCATTATCTAACAATATTGGCTTACAAAGTTGAAAAGACATTTAGCAGTTCAGTAGCTAGACAGTGTTGCATAGAGTATTTATACATAGAACACAGCATAGAACGTAGGGAGAGAGTATGTCATTAGAGACAGGTATTCAAGGGGACTGAGTGCAGGAACATTTCCAGGTGGAAGATAGGTAAGTGTGGAGAGAAGTTTTGAAGTAAGTAGGATTTTGAATTGTTTTGATAGCTAACAGAAGAGCATTGCAATTTTTGGCTAAAGAGTAAGAAAAAATAAGTTGGCCAAGTGGCAGGTTAAGCTCGTGGACCTGAAGACGTTGCCAATTCTCAGATCTAAGAGACCTATTTGGGAGGTAAAAAGTGAAGATAGAACTAAGGGCAGGGCAATCAAAAGGTTTAAAGACAAGTTTTTGAGCTGTAGCAAGTTGCAGATAGTTGAGGTAGTTTGGAAGTTCTAGCCATTTTAAGGAGAGAAGAGCAGTACAGTGATGGGAGAAGTTTTTGGAATTTGTTCCAAATTTTGCAATTTTATTATAAAAACTCTCGAGTTTGGCTTTTAGTGTGGTTTAGAGGTTGATAAGTAGTGGGGTGCCATAATATTAGGGAGGGAAGTAGGTAAGTAGAGGCAAGTGTTTGTCTGGATGAGGGGCTAAGTAACTGGTTTTACCTGTAGAGCATTCCAAGTTTGTGATAGGTTGCTTTATTCATTTATTTTTTTTTTCATATGTTTTGTTGCAGGTGAATATCAAATTTTAGTTGTTCATCTATGGTTACTCCCAGAAGTTTTGTGTAGCTGACAATTTCTTTTAGTGTATTATTTTGGGAGATGATATTAAATATGGCTTTGTCTAACAGGGTTGACTTTTTGGGGGTGAAAAGCATAATTTTGTATTTATTAATGTTAAGAGCTAGGTGTTTTTAAGCATCCATGATTTAGTGGTGAAGAAGACAGTTTGGGTTTTGAGCTGGAGGTCAGAAATAGAGTCTGCTGTGCAGACAATGGTAGAATCATCTGAATATTGGCTAAGAGCCTCATTGGTCATAAATATGTGTAAGTTGTTAATGCAAATATTGAATAGGAGGGCACCAAGTATGGAGTAAATGTTCTCTACATCATTCATAAAAGAAGGGCTGTAACATGTAGCTAAAATCCTAGCTCTTGTCTTAGCCATTCCTAAGTGACCACTCAAAATATCGCAATGCACTAACCATATTACAAGTATTATAATAGGTCTTGGAAGTAATAACTGTCTCAGCCTCTCTTCTCTGTCTTCACTTATTATGTAAGCCAGATCTTTTTTAAATCAAAGTATAGGTATTGTGAAGGCTGCCAGCCTAACTAGACAGAATTTTGTAGATACTTCTGTCATTTGTAAATATTAATATAAGCCATAGGCTTGTTCTCTTAAATGTAAGAAAATTATGTTAAATGTTGAACGTCAAAAATGTGACAACAGTACACTCTGCTGGATGAAAGGTGATAAGTCAAGCATTGTATAACTGTTTGATCTCAAACTCAGAGCCTTGATGTCTGGACCAGCAGATTCTTTCTATTGTTTTAAGACCAGAGTTAATTGCTAGATTTTACATATATAATGTTTTTAATTGCTGTGATTTCCTGAAAAGGTGCAAGATCAAAGATATGTTAAACTCTGAGTTTCTGTTAGCCTGGGAACCAGAGAAGATTGGTGTAATCTAAAATGAGTCAGCAGTGATGTATTATCAATTTAAAAGACTGTCTCAGAGAGAGAGAGAGAGAGAGAGAGGGTATTTTGGATTTTGTCTAAAGCTGACAACAACTCACCAGTACTCTGCTTTTGCACTATATGTACGTTTATTTACAATTGTGATTGATCTTAGGAAAGGATAGAAAGTAGTAAGTTTAGGCTAGCTGTTTCCTATATTTATGTTAAAACTATTCTACAGTATTATTTTAAGCATTTTCCTGTGATGTCTGAACTCTTGACTAGCACTGTGTAGTAAGAAGTATTGTCTTGTGTTTTTATTATTTATTATTAAATATTTTTAAACCTTTCAACTGTGGCTGTTTTGTGTAAAGATAATTTAAGCTCTAGAATACATTGCATGTATATAGAGATACTGCACAACGCCACTCCAATAAGCCTTAAAAGTTCTGGTCACACTTACTAACTGGATAATAATATTGCACAGTAATAATAGGACACCCTTTGGTAAGGGCCTTATTGGTAGCAATATTAGTGGTTGGTGGCAGCTGGTACTATCTTATAAACTGGCAGGAAGGGGCATAGCTGGAGAACCTGTGGCAGCCTTCTCCAGGAGTGTCTGTGTGTTTGTATATAACTCATATTTTAGAGTGTGTGTGTGTGTGTGTGTGTGTGTGTGTGTGTGTGTGTGTGTGTGTGTGTGTGTGAGAGCTGCTTGGGACATGAAGCACTGGTTGGACAGAGAGGGTGCTGGAGGTTTTAGCTTGACCACTAGGCTGAGATCTGGACCCTATAGCTGTGCCAGAGGGGGAGTCTTATTGGGGATCTGGAGGGAAAGGGAGAAACCAGCCCCAGACTGACTGTGATCTCTGTGTGCTCTTAAGGAAAATTGTACTTTACTGTGTGTGTATTTGTTATCCTTCTCAATGTGCATGCCCCTCACTGGTGTTAGTGGTGAGGATTGAGGCTCCTTGATTACTGGGCTAGTGCATGGGTGACACAGGTATGAAATGGGGTTGTTTTGTTATTTTCGTTTTCTGTATACTTTTGCTATATTTTATGTTGCTTAACTTAGTGTAATTTTCCCACTAAGCTTTATTGAAATTGAAAGAGTTTTTCTGAAGGTCAGCAAAGTCACATTATTTTTATTAGTATTCTAGCAAAAGAATGGAAGAAGTCATGTATTTTCCCACAAACCGAGTTACAGACTTCATTTTCATCCAGTTCATCCTTGTAAAAAAGCAGCTCATGAAACCAATTCCTCCAACGAGGTGACTGGTAGTAGTATCTCTTTCTCTTCTTCCTTATTATTCTGGCCATACCTCTCAAATGTTAAGATTTTTGCCTCATATTTTGGTATGCTCCTCATAAAATATGTTTTCTTTTTTTGACAAATCAGTAGGGATTGATGTCACTAAATAATGACAGATATTTCAGTTTCAGAGATCATTTCCTTCAGAAAATGGATGCTGATGCAAACTCTATCATTTTTGCAACTCTCTTGCTCACAAGAGCAATATTTAATATATGTCCCTGATTTTGAGTTTTGAGGAAAACCCAGGAAGAGTACTTTCCATGTAACGTTTAAAAGAGCTTTTATGAAATTACAGTTTATAAATGTTTTCCCTGCTACAATCCACTAACATATCAAATGGTAAAGACTTTGGTAAAAAATATAGTTACTGTAGTTAGTTTTCCAACCAGAAATAATTTGCTTTTGCTGTATAAAATGTTTCCTTATGAAGGCAGGGGAAACATGAAAACATTAATCTTAGCTCCAAACTAAATCTGGTTTACAAAAGGTCCAAAATTTGTAGAAGCTAAATACAAATCTAAAATGTCCCCAAATTCCATTCATACCATCTTTGTAGGTTTTTGTAATGACAGTATGCCCTAAAAGTTGGCCATTGAAACCAGCACTTACATCTTAATACTTTACTCCTTGATGTTGGTAAATCCACATGGGCAAGGATAACCCATACTATCAGTTGTTGTTGTTTGTTGTTTGTCTTTTCTGCTTTTCCCGGTTAGGGGTTGCCACAGTGGAACTCTGGTCCGCTAATGATTGGCAGATTTTTATGGTGCCCAGTTGCCAGCCTGGTGCCCAACCTTCAGCGAAGGCATGCCCATTCATGCATGTCTTTTAGAGACCACTTGACCGTGGGGAGGACATGCAGGCTCCATACAGAAGGCACTCCAGCCGAGAATCGAACAGGAAAACCTCTTGCTGTGAGGCAACAAGCTTAGTACAATACAAATATCTTTAGAGTTCCAGAGCTCTTATTTCTCTCAGTTTCCAGAAACAACATCTCCCTTTAGAGCTTGCAAAGCTTTCTGAATCTCCTCCATGCAAACTTCCTCTCAGTTCAGAGATTATGACCTGGAATCTGTAGGTCTCTCTAGTAGTGTCCATATTATTTTTTAGAAAGCACCTGTTCCCTGTTGAGATTTCTTGCCTGATCTTTGTCTTACTCTCTCTCTCTCTGTCTCTCTCATAAAAGTTTGAACCAAATCAATGCAGCAACTAAACCAAATAACTCCAAAATATCCACCAGCACAGGACCCGGAGCCCTCCAAAAATAATGGCAAATCTTCAAGGCAAAAGTTTAATAAATGTAAAATATCCAACCAAGCGCTTTCGCCCGGTACTCTACCAGGCTTTTTCAAGGATTAAATAATGTGTTTATACATCGTCCCTTTAAATAGTAGTGTTCCATGTCAGCTGGTCAACAAGTAATTCATCAATTAATTAATTAAAATAATAACTTCATACATTTCCTATAAAAATTAATAACTCCATGCCTTTCATTCTTTTTACAAACAGTAAAAAATAGCAAATGGAATACATAAATAACATGCAACATCCCTAACATTAAAAACTGAAACCTAAACTTCTCCTAATAAACTTTTTAAGAATTTTTTTATTATTATTTAAATCTCATAAAAGTTCCATTTCTCTGATTTATCACCCACCACTGTGCCTCTGTATGTTTAGAAAATGGCTTATTGGACAAACCATGGCTATAACATAGCTGTTATATCTGCATAAACTATTCTATAAAATAAGACTTCCTGGAAAATACGTTACAGAAGATATCATGGAGTCATCGTTACACAATTATCCCAGAACAAACCACCACTATCATAAAAAATCACTTAAAATAAATAAACTACCTAAAAAAGACAGTAAATCAGTAAAATCATTTAACAGACACAAACTGTCAGAAAACATTAAATCAATAAAAAAAAGCATCAGAAGAAACAGTCACACAAAACTCAATTACATTATTAAGTCTGTATTAAAAAGACAAACAGAATAGAAATCAACAATATGACATTAATTAAATAAACTTCACAACAGCAATGAAAGCACTGCAACCAAAATCTTAAGTACATTCCCTGATCATGAGAAGTAAAAGGCATCCAAAATGGTAAAAACAAAATTAATAATAACCTCTGGAGGAAAGTGAAAGCATAAACCCCACATATAGGAATGAAGCAGTGCAGCAAAATTGAACAGGAAGTGAATAAAATATAAATGCAGAAATGGCCAGCCATCCCTGTAGAACAGAAAACAGGAAGTCAGTCATAATAACCTAATGGGTAAACTAAAAGATACTGTATAGAAAAGTAAAACATTGCATAAATACAAATAAATATTAAAATAGTAAGAAAGCAATAACATAACAAGACAATCCCAATTAGATAAAGGCATCAAACATGCCATGAGCAAACCAACCCAAAAATGGATGGGGGAGTGTTACTGCTTATATTGCGCCTTGCAAGTCTTCCAGTTGAGACCAAACTGATTCTTCTTATGAATAGTTTTAAGCCTTTGCTCATGCACAACTATTACACATGCTTGCAAAGCACAGTGCTACTGATATTCTTGCTAGGCAACAAGGTGTAAGATTCATGTTCCTTGCCAGATGACAAAGGCAACTGCCAGAAGTTTCAAGACACACTAAATTTAAGAATAAGAAAAAAAGTATTCCGAATATGAAAAGCAACCTTTTTGCCATACTTTCTCCTTATAAATTTTTTTCTCTGATTTAAAAAGAAGGAAACAACAATAACAAAAGTCAAGCAAATACACAAATAAATGAATAAATGAATAATTATAGCAAATAACACAATAACTAACATATTTAAATCAACCTTTTGTTTTTTCTTCCTGATATAATCTGAAAGAAAAGAAAGAAGCAACAAGTCTGGCAGTTTACTGTGACACCCGTGCCCTGGCCCAGCAATCAAGGAGCCTCAATCCTCACCAATAAAACCAGTGGGAGAATCTCATATTGGAGGAAAGGATAACAAATACACACAGTAAAGTGCAATTTCCATTAAGAGCACACAGACATCACAATCAGTCCAGGGATGGTCACTCCCTTGCTCACCAGGTCCCCAATAAGACTCCCCACTGGCACAGCTATAGGATCCAGATCTCAGCCTAGTGGACAAGCAAAAACCTCTAGCACCATCTCTGTCCAACCAGTGCTTCGTGTCCCTGCCCAAGTAGCTGACATACACACACACACACACACACACACACACACACACACACACACACACACACACACACACACACACACACACACACATACACATACACACACACACTTTGAGAATAATTTATACAACCACACATACACTCCTGGGAAGGCTGGCACAGGTTCTCTGGGTGTGCCCCCATTTTTTCCCAAAATATACGGTAGTACCAGCTGCCACCACCCACTAATATTTATCAGCTACTCGAAGGCCCTTAAAAGGGTGTCCAATTATTATTGTGCAATATTATTATCCAATTGGTAGTATAGCCCAGGGCTAAAGCTATTGAAGTGGCTTTGTACAATTTTACCAAAGGTATGCAAGCACTCTAAAGAGCTTAAATAATCTCTACAAAACAGCCAAAGTTGAAAGGGTTTAAAAATATTTAATAACAAATAGTCAAAACACAAGACAATACTTTTTACTACACAATGCTAGTCAAGAGTTCAGAGATCACAGAGAAATATTTAAAATAATTCAGTAGTACAGTTCTGACATCACAGAAAAACACTTAACCTGATCTTTCTAGTTTCTAGCTATTTCTAAGAGAAAACACAAGTCTAAGATAAACTTACATATAGAGCAAGACAGTGCTGGTGAGTTGGATGGTCAAGACAAAAAGTCTTAATGCTCTCTGATTCTCTCTCTTTTTAAAATAACATTCCTGGTTCACATTACATCATTTGTCTCACTTCCCTGGGTTCCCAGACTAACAGAAACTATACTTACATTCTTCTCCTCTGGGCAGAAACCAGAGCAATAAAGGACATTTATGCATGCAAATTCTGGCCATTAACTCTGGCCTTAAAACAATAGGCAGGATGCCTCACTCTAGACTTACTGGCTCTGAGTTTTAACATCAAAGGGTCACAGCATGCTTTACTTGGTCAGTAGATTGCATGATTAATACTTTTTTCAGTTCCACATGTAACACTATTTTTACCATTTAAGACAACAAGCCTGTGGTTTACATTAATATTTACAGATGACAGAATTATCTCCAAAATTCTATCTGGCTAGGCTGGCAGCTTTCACCTATCTTCACTCAGTCTTCACATATCTCCCTCTCTGGAGAACTCAAGCTAGTTTTTCAAGTGACCCTTGAGAAATGCTACTTGAGGGAGTGAGTCTATCTGAGTGTACCTTACCCCATTCTCTGTCTTGAAAGCCCATTTGCATTGGCATTGCTAATCCCACTACAGTGCTGCACGGACATATCATATACTTGTAACCCCAGGCTCCATCTTAGCAACTTGGTATTTTGCTGGCTAGCTCCGTTTAGCCATGTTAGGGGACTGTGGTCTGTCATAACTGTGATTTTCCTTCCATACAGTTAAGGCTGAAATTTCTGCAGTGCCCACACTATGGCTAGACATTCCTTTTCTAGAGCTGCATAGCATTTTTCCCTGCGTTGGAGCCTATGACTGAGATAAACCACTGGGTGCTCTTCCCCCTCTGAGGAAATCTGGCTAAGTGCAGCCCCGACACCATGGTTCAAAGCATCCACCTGCACAACAAATAATTTGCTGGAATATGGACTGGCCAACACAGGGGGTCCTCCCAAAGCTTCTTTAAGCTTCTGGAATGCCTGCTCACATGCTGGGGTCCACACTACCTTATCTGGCCTGTTCTTCCTTGTCAAGTCTGTGAGGGGTGCAGTTATGGTACTAAAACTGGGGACAAACTTTCTGTAGTATCCTGCTGTCCCTAAAAATGCCCTCATCTGCTTTTTGGTAGCAGGTGCTGGCCATGCCTGAATGTCCTCCACTTTGGCAGGTTCTGGCCTTATCTTACCACTCCCCACACTATGTCCTAGGTAGAAGACCTCTGCCATACCCACCTGACATTTGCTCAGCTTAATGGTCATCCCTGCCCTCTGTAGTCTTCCCAGCACCCCCCTGACCTGCTGAAGATGCTCTTGCCAGGAATGGCTGTAGGTGGCAGTATCATCTAGGTAAGCAAGGGCAAACCCTCCTGCTCCTGCTAGGATATGATCTACAAACCTCTGGAAAGTTGCTGGGACATTCTTCATCCCAAAGGGCATCTTTGTGAACTCATACAAGCCAAAAGGAGTCACAAAGGCTGACTTCTGTCTAGCACTGAGAGTCAAGGGCACCTACCAGTAACCCTTGGTAAGATCAATGGGTGCAAGATACCTTGCCCAACCCAGCTTTTTTAGGGCCTCATCTCTCCTAGGCATTGGGTAAGCATCTGACCATGTGTGGCTATTTAATTTCCTGTAGTTCACACAGAACCTGGTGCTGCCATCCTTCTTTGGCACCAGCACCACTGGGGAGGCCCAGGGACTGTTGGACTCTTGAATCTGCCTTAGTTCCAACATCTCCTGTACCTCCTCCATCAGAGTCTGTTTGACTCTCTCAGGCACTCTATAAGGGGCCTGCCTAATAGGCCTTTGGGGTCCTTTATCCACCTGGTGCTGCCCCAGGTGGGCGCACCCTGGTTTCGCAGTGAACATGACCCCAAAATCCTGGAACACTGCTCTGATTAATCGAACCTGGGTAGGAGCTAGCTGCTGGGACATTGCTACCCCTTGCACTGAAGTGTCAGCCCGAGCCTCAGTGAGGAGATTATTCACCAGATCTCCATCAGGCTCCTCCTGCAATCCACTGCAAATGCTCAGCACAAGGGCCTCCCAATCATGGTAAGGTTTCATCATGTTAACATAGTACAATTTGTGCCCCTGCCTTCTGCCTAGCAGTTCCACCATGTAGTTAACATCACTTACCTTTCTTACCACCTTGTAGGGTCTCTCCCAAGCTGCTTGCAGCTTGTTGTGTCTGACAGAAATGAGAACCATTACCTGCTGCCCCACAGCATACTCTCTAGTTTGAACATTCCATCATACCACACCTTTTTTTGTTGTTGGGCTTCTGCCAGGTTCTCCTGGGCCAAGCCCATGAGTTCCCTGAGCCTTGTCCTGAGGTTTAGGACGTATGCCACAACAGACTCCTTGTGAGACTCGCACTCACCTTCCCATTCATCTCGAATTAAATCTAGAGGTCCCCTCACCCTATGCCCATACAGCACCTCAAAGGATGAAAAACCTGTGATTTCCTGGGGAACCTCTCTGTAAGCAAACAACAGATGGGGCAAATATTTGTCCCACTCACTCTTAAACTGATCTGAAAATGCCCGTAGCATGGACTTGATTGTAGAGTTTAACCGCTCAACAAGACCATTAGTTTGGGGATGGTAGGGGGTGGTCTTCACGTGCTCCACCCCACAGGACTTCCACAGACAAGCCAGCAAGTCTGACATGAAATTGGCACCTCTGTCAGTCAGTATTTCTTTTGGGAAACCTACCCTGCTGAAAATCTCTAACAATGCATTTGCCACCCTCTCTGCCTCAATTGAGGACAAAGCCACTGCCTCAGGGTATTGTGTAGCATAATCCACTACCACTAGAATATACTTTTTCCCTGTGGAACTTGGGGTACTTAGGGGACCCAAAATATCCATAGCTACCCTCTGAAATAGCTCTTCAATCACAGGCAAAGGCATCAAAGGAGCTCTCAACTTTTCTCCTGCCTTGTCTACCTTTTGGCACTGCTCACAAGTCCTGTAGTATCCTGTTACATCTCTGGAAATTCCAGGCCAATAGATATTCTACATAAGATGCCTCTTTGTATGTTTTATGCCCATATGACCTGCAAAGGGAATATCATCGGCTATAGCTAGAAGTATCAGATGGTAGGCTCTAGGCACTACCAGCTGCTGTACTCGCTCACCTTCTAGCCCTCTCTCAAGGGTCCACTCTCTGTATAGTAACCCTTTGTCCCAGTATACAGATTCCCCCTTTCCTTGAAAATCAGGTGCCTCCCTAGCTACCTGCCTCAGGCCTTGCAATGTAGTATCTGAGAGATGAGCCTGTCTCCACTTCTCTCCTTGTAACCCTTCCCAGCTCCCATTCCACAGGAAGTCTGGCATCCTCTGACAGTGGTGTCTCACTGTCAGCCTGGGTACTACTACTCACCTCTACCTTTGCAGTCAGTCTGTCCATGGGAACATCAATACCCACAAGCAGCTGTGGCTTATCTTCAGTCTCACTGATACAGGGTAGTTACCTCCATGAAGTAACCACCTCACCAGTCCTGGCTGCAAGTATGCAATCTGTCTGGGTCTCCCCAGGCTACTAGACCCACATGCTTGTCTCCTAGCCTGACTGCATGTAACTGCCCAAACACATGGTACTACCTCATCCAAATCCTTCCCTATCAGGACATCTGCAGGATGGTAGTTTGGTACCCTTGTTGTCTCAAGACAATATACTATTGGCATTTTGTCTTTCCCACTTACTGGCTCTCTCATCTTTTGTTCCCCACCTTTTCTCTATGGACACCTGTATGCCACATGGCTCCAATGGTTGCATTCAAAACATTTAACCCTAGCTCCTGGACATGTACCTGGACTAGTGGCTTCCCTGCTATTGGTAGATTCTGTTGGGGCAGTCTGTGCTTCCCACCCTGGGTTCCTTTAGACCCTTTCCTGTGTAGGGCTGCCCTGCTTGCCAGGTATAGGTCTCCCTTCTTCCCGAACTCATCTGAAGTAGCACATTGTCTATCAGCTAACCAGATCCTCATGTCCTCAGGCTAAGTGCTAAGGGCATATTCCCTCAGAAAAAGGTCAGCCAGGCTTCAAAAGTAGTGACCTGACATCCACTCACCCACCTCTGGAAATACGTGCCTAGTTCAGCAACATATTCACACACACTTTCTTCTGCCTTGAGTCTATGCTCACAAAACTTTTTCCTATATGTTTCAGGTGTTAGCTTAAACAATACTAACAAGCGATTTTTAACAGCAGTATAATCAAAACATGCAATGTCACACATTTTTGACAAAACAGTTGCAGCTCTACCATGGAGTAAGGGGGTCAGGAATCATACCCAGAGCCTTTGGTCAACACCATACTATTTGCATACCCTCTCAAACATATGAATGAAACTATCAAAATGATCCCCCTCTTTAAACTGCGGGAAAAAAATACTGACCTTTTGTGCTTCTGGGGACCAGTTACTCCCTTCCCCATTACCTCCATGACTCTCGCAAAGAGTCAGCATCTCCTTCTCATGCTGCCTCTGCCTCTTTTTTTCCACAGCTTCCAGGTGTAGCAGTTTCTCAATCTCTTCAGCCTGCAAACATCACAGTTTCTCCTTGTCCTCACTCTCTAGATGCCTTACTCTTTCAGCTGCTTCTAGTTCCAAATGTCTGGCCTCTAACTCAAGTCTCTTTAGCTCCAGATGGATTTTTAAGTCCTCTGCAAAAAGGGTGAGCTGTCCATTCTCTGAGGGTATGATATCTACACTGCCAGTCTGATTGTCCTCCTGGTTGCTCTTTTCTGATGCAGCTGTAACCAAGGCTGCAATCAGGTCTGCCTTAGTCAGGTTTCCATGCACCAGTCCCCTAGTCTGGCACATCTCTGCCAGATGGCTCCTTGTCAGCTTTCCATACTCCTCTGCTGACATGCTGCCTGCTCACCCTGACTAACTAAGCTAACAAAAGAAATAAAACAATTGTGATTGAACTCTGAGTATTCACTGCATAGCTGATTTAGAGTACAAAACACCTTCAGATATCACTGTACACCAGCTACAGGAATTCACTCTACTCACACCACTACAAACCGATTAGTATTTGCCAACCAATTAATATGTGGTGTGGATATCCCACCACTGCCACCAATTAATATGTGATGCCCATTCTTGGCCCAGCAATCAAGGAGCCTCATTCCTCACCACTAACACCAGTGAGGGGGCATCTCATATAGGAAGAAAGGATAACAAATACACACAGTAAAGTACAATTTCCCTTAAGAGCCCACAGAGATCACAGTCAGTCCAGCGCTGGTCATTCCCTTGCTCTCCAACTCCTCAATAAGACTCCCCACTGGCACAGCTATAGGGTCCAGATCTCAGCCTAGTGGGCAAGCTAAAACCTCCAGTACCCTCTCTGTCCAACCAGTGCTTTGTGTCCCTGCCCAAGTAGCTCACACACACACACACACACACACACACACACACACACACACACACACACACACACACACACACACACACACACACACATTTTGAGAAGAGTTTATGCAACCACACAGACACTCCTGGGGAAGGCTTGCACAGGTTCTCGAGCTGTGCCCCTTTTTTCCCCGGACTATATGGTAGTACCAACTGCCACCACCCACTAATATTTATCAGCTACTCGAAGGCCCTTAAAAGGGTGTCCAATTATTACTGTGCAATATTATTATCCAATTGGTAGTATAGCCCAGAGCTAAAGCTATTGAAGTGGCTTTGTACAATTTTACCAGAGGCATGCAAGTACTCTAAAGAGATTAAATTATCTTTACAAAAACAGCCACAGTTGAAAGGGTTTAAAAATATTTAATAACAAATAGTCAAAACACAAGACAATACTTTTTACTACACAGTGCTAGTCAAGAGTTCAGATATCACAGAGAAATACTTAAAATAATTCAGTAGTGCAGTTCTGACATCACAGAAAACACTTAGTCCAATCTTTCTAGTTTCAAGCTATTTCTATGAGAAAACACAAGTCTAAGATAAACTTACATATAGAGCAAGACAGTGCTGGTGAGTTGGATGGTCAAGACAAAAATGCTTAATGCTCTCTGATTCTCTCTGTTTTTAAAATCACATTCCTGGTTCACATTACATCATTCTTCACACTTCCCGTTTTTCACCTCTGGACAGAAACCAGAGCAATAAAGGACATTTATGCATGCAAATTCTGGCCATTAACTCTGGCCTTAAAACAATAGGAAGGATGCCTCACTCTAGACTTACTGTCTCCGAGTTTTAACATCAAAGGGTCACAACATGCTTTACTTGGTCAGTAGAGTGCACTGTATCTACATTTTTTTAGTTCCACATTTAACGCTATTTTTACCATTTAAGACAACAAGCCTGTGGTTTACATTAATATTTACAGATGACAGAATTATCTCCAAAATTCTATCTGGTTAGGCTGGCAGCCTTCACCAATCTTCACCCAATCTTCACATTTAGCACAGAAGATTAAACTATGAGTTGCTAATAAGCTTCATCCTATTCTCCAGAATATGAGTCCCTCAACATCCATTTGTCTACTGGACCAGACCGGCACTGCAAAGAGACTTGTGACTATGGGTTTACTTGGGTAACAAGTTAATAGAGAACAGCAATTCAATAATGTACAACCTCTTTAGAAATACCCTGATCTCCATAATGAAGACAGGACTTGAGCTGGCCTCTTTCTTCATGAAGTAGTATGAGTCATTTGCCTTGTTTTTTATTTGATACCCTCCTTTAACAGAGCCACATAGGAAGCTGGATAACAAACTGGCTGAAAGATAGAACCTACACAGTGGGAGCTGCATGTGTTTCATCTTAAAGCTTGAAAGTGACCAGTGGTGTCCCTCAGGGCTTTGTGCTGGGACTTATCTATTTTGGTATTTACTTCTCAGATCTCCATGTATAGAGGGCCAAGACTTGTGGCTAATAAAGTTTGCAGGTGATGCCAAATTGGGATTTTTTGTTAAATTATCCTATGACCCCCAAAACCTCCAGAATGACCTCACTTCAGTAAATGCATGGTGTACTAAAAATGGACTCAGACTAAATTCTAAAAAGTGTAGAAATATCACTTTTGGAAGACAACCCCTCTACTCATCATAGTACTTAGACCGCACACCTCTAGAAAATTAAAATATTGTTAGTTAACCATGCACTTGGGTTGATAGCTTCCTCACGTCTGTTCATCATGTGACAATGGTTGTCAGGAAATCTTTTTATTTAGCCCAGCTAATTGCCAAAGGAATATCATTAAGGTCTAAAGAGCTAATCATTCCTTTATGTTCCTTTATACTCTGCACTGATCAGACCAGTTAGCAAGTCCAATGGTCCCTTTTAGATGTGTCTTACTAAACACATCAAATAATTAGAAAAGCCCAGGGATTTCTAATCAAAAAGATCACAAGCCTGAAGTGCCTGAGCTGTCAAAAGAGGTTTTAAGGTCTATCTCTTTAAGCAATCTCTTACACACTTTTGAGGGAAGATATCTGTATTGCTTTCCACACCATTCGAGACCTGATTGTCTTGGACATACTGTTTCTCCACAAGTCCAGTATTTACACCAGTATTAAAACCAGGGACCTAAACCTTCACTAACAGATAAATAAAACATGATGGGGGAATAGGTTTATAACCAAGCGCTTCTCAAAACTGTGGTATAAACTTCCCCTGCATGTTAATTTACTATCTTCCTTTAAACATAAACTAGATGACTGGATGGGTATTCACAAATTTACTCCAGGACTGACTGGCATGACCCTCCTGGAGAAAGGAGTTCCTACCTGATGGAGGTTACTGAGAAGGTGAGAATGTTAATAAGGCTTGGTGGCCTTGGAATATATATGAATTTAAAATATATGAATCTATAATCTAGAAAGGAGGGTTAATATTGCTATTATAAAAGAAACACAGTTGAAAAACAAGAGTGTGTTGGGATGTTGAAGTACATAGGTATAGATAGTTATGAAATGACACAGAAAGGAGGAACAGAATAGGAGATCCAGCTATATAAAGGAGTGCTTCAAAAGAAAAACAACAGGATAGGGAACACCACACCATGAAGATAGAGATGAAGCAGTCAGGATCAAAATCTGGACCTACAGTAATAGATCAGTATAGTGTTTTGGTCTCAAATTTCATCAGCAGTGGAAGATGAGAAATGGTGGTGAGAATAAAGGAGTTGTTATAGAGGAAGAGAGCTATACGGGTCTATATTATAAGCTCAAAGCGACATATAGTCGAACATCTAAAGGTTGACACGTAAAGAGCAAAAGCTGAAAACCACGAACGGCCACTTCAGCAAAATTTTTCACAGGGAAAAATTTGCTTGGCCGGCAAACAGAAAAACAAACTTTAAAACCCTAATTAATACTCCCAACTAGGTATACCACCTCCGAGATCACTCTACATTGGAGAAAAGGGCAATTCCAGAAAACGGCCAAGCAAATTTTTTCCCTGTGAAAAAATTTGCGGAAGTGGCCATTCGCGGTTTTCAGCTTTTGCTCTCTATGTGTCGGTGTTTAAGTGTTCGACTGTATGTCACTTTGAGCTTATAATGTAGACCCAGTTATACATATGGGAGATCTAACTATGATAGGAGCAAACTAGGACATTCAAACCTCAGTAGTAGAGAGGGAGTGTTTTAACCTGAGATCAGGAACATGAAGATGAAGGCAGTGGTAAGCAAAAACGGGCATGCAATGGCAAGGTTTAACCTTGGGAAATGTAAAAATACAAATGCATCTATTTTATTTATTTAGCACATATGGAAAGCCCAGTCCCAGCAGACCCACATCTCCCACCAAATCTGGCTGTACTCCTTGTCTGCTGGTCCTGCACCATATTTGGGTGGAACCACCTCAGAGGACGGGGCTCGTCCCCCCCCCAGGAGGGGGTGTGGACAGGATCCTGTCACCCAAAGTCAGGTCAGGGGATTGCCACGTAGCAATCGCTGAAGGGAGTTTCGAGATCTGCTATGTCAGCTTGAGGGCTGAGTGGTGCATTAAGAGGGTCTGCCTGCCCATCCTACTCATCCCTCAGCACAGCCACCTTCGGGGCCATGAAGATGCAGTGGTGACTGCCCATGAGTGGGGACCTCAGTCCCACTGCTTCCATTTGGGGGCTCATGGGTTTCTGATTTCCAAACACCCCTCCCCATCCAAGGTGTTTACCCCCCCACATGTGTGATATACTGCCCCTGTATGCTGTCTTGTCTGTCTTGTCTGTCTTCCTAGCCAACCTACCTCCCCAAATATACCTACTATCCTTCCCCAACATCCCACTCTCACCTTAAAAAAAATGGTCAATCAGTTCCCCAAAAAAATGTTTGCCCCATACATAGCTGTCAATTTTGCACATGTGTGCACTGGACACATGTAATAAGGTCTAATTGGCTTCACAACACATTATTGTTGTCCTCACCCCTCTCTCAGGGGTTTGAGTGTCCAAATCTATCTCCAAATTCAGTACAAATGCATAGCTGTTGCTGTAGAAGAAATGGACAGCTATGGACTTTCCTTACACCCATCCTGCACATCCTTAGCTACTTTTCCTATTGTTTTTCCCTCTGCATGCCTACTTTTTCACCACTTTCCTATAACCCCTTTTTTCTTTTCTTTTAACTCATTACAGCCAAGTGCTCCTCCAGGCGTCTTCTGCAGTTACCTCCTACTGCTCCACTAGACGTCAAATATTGATTGTTCATATTTGCATTAATAATTCCAAAACCATGTTACTTACAAGGTACCAGGATATTTTGTCTTGAAACATATGTGATGGCAAACACAACTGTATTGATATTTGACTTCTCCCAATGAGTATTTTCTAGAACTGTAAGGTGATAATTTCATTTTTTAAAGGCTTAAGCCACGCCCAGTGGAAGTTAAAGGCACAAACTCAAAAAAGCTGTACCGGAGGGAATGAGTTAAAGAAATTAGCACGGGGTAAGCATGAATAAGCACTTTTAAGCTGCAGTAAGTGGGTTTAAGCCTGTTTGCATGGTGGCAAGCAGTGGCTACACAGATTAAGCACTGTCAGGCTAACTGTCTGTAAGCATATTTAACCAGAAGTTAGCATTGCTTACCATCACGCAAACCCGATTACAACCACTTAAAAGTGCCTTAATCACTCGGTATGCAACAGCCTTTGTGCTGCCCAGCAACAAAATAATCAGCCCTTGCATGTCCCGAATCCAGGACCCTACACACCATAGTCACATTAATTTACCACTAAACCATTTGAGCTGTACATAAATCTGATGTTTTCTCAAACATATGCAGCACAGTCATTCAACAGTAGGGAAAATGTATTTATATATGTAGATGTATGTATGTGTGTAGATATATATATATATATATATATATATATATGGGTTCCTATTATGTAGTCAAAGTTTTACAAGTTCAGACCAAATATGTCAAGACCATACCTTAGAATTTGTAAAAGTTTGAGCGTTTGAATGGAAATCTCTGTAAGTGGAAGTTTCCATTCACTTCAATGTGGTGCGATCTTGGAGTTGGTATATTTAAGTAGCATGGAGTCTGGGGGGGGGGTGCAGCCTACAACAATTTATTGTGTTGTCTGTTGTGTTTTTATTTTTTTTTTTATGTAGTCACCGTTCTGTAACTTCAAACATAATGGTTCGACCATTAGGTGTTCGGAGTTACAGAAGTTCAACTATCAGATATAGACCCAAAGACATATATATGTAGACATATATATATATATATATATATATATATATATATATATATATATATATAAATGTGTATTGCATTGGCACTTTGGATTCACACTCTGAACCTCTCACTACAAAACATCTGACCAAAAACACTGTTAATGGGGGTGAAGGGGCACAAAATAGGGTTCGTTTGTAATTATTGACATTATCCCTTCCTTCATAGATGAACAAATCTTCTTTGCAACACAACCAGCGCCTGCAAAATCTTGAACCCAGGACCCTGCACAACATAGCCACAACAAATTAACAGTAAGCCATCTCAGCTGTAAGAAGTCTGGATGATATCTCTAAAATATTATGCAGAACAGTCAGTCTACCATAGGGAATGCACAATGTGGAAGCAGTAAACATTCCAAGGATACATGTATACACACACACACACACACACATATATATACATATATATATATATATCTGTACATACACATACATACACATATAAATATATTACTACTTATAGATATGCATAAGAAGAGTATATATACCAGACACAAGTTTGCATACATCGAAGTGTTTATTTCTGTACTATTTCAGTTGTTCATGCCATTTCTTATAGCAGTTAGGTGCTTGAAATATATTATAACTGATTAATGCAACTCTCAAACAAAACATTTGATACATTAATCTGAAAAACATAACATATTTTGGTGTCCAGGCTAAGGCCTCCAAGTAGTACAACATTAAAAAAACACATGCCTTGAAAATAAGAACCAGTCAACACTTAATTACTGATGTAGTTCAGCAGCCTCCAATTGCACTCTGTACTCAACCCCTAGGGAGAAAAGGATCAGTTGTCACAATGTAAATGTATCTGTTACATAACAATGCTTAACTTAAAATGTCACTATCACACTGACAAACAGAACTGTGTGTAAGACAGTAAGCTCTAGCCCACCACTGTTCCCATGGTGAAATGTATAAAAATGTACAGCCATATATCTTAATGTTTCTTACTACTGATATCCCTCACATGTTGTAACAGCCTAGGTTAAAAACATTTAATAACCCTCCCCCATAAAATATCTTACAAGGGCATATAACTGTGTTTCCCATACACTGACCTCTGGACTGTACAATGTCACACATGTTTTGTCTAGCTGTAGCTCTCAAATATATGGACCCTACCCCACAATTTGTGTGGCAGTCCACAACATCACTGGAATGATAGCAGGAATGCCAGCACTAAATAATGGTAGGCCATTACCTAACAACTTCTTACTGCATGACATCTGGACAAAGCCTGGTATATATGTGTAGAACAGAGGCTGGATCACAGGGCCATATTTGCAATATTGCTGTTATACACTGTGAATGTTGCTGGTTTTACAGTATTGGTTGCAACATACCCTTACTCAGGAATATGAAGTCAGAAACACAAATGGATGTTGCCATGTACTGATAGCAATCAATGGAGAAAATGCCACCGATATGTCATCGACAAGACCTCTGTGGTGAACAGCAAAACATAACACCCAATTCTCTGGCCATCATGTGGATAGGCTCACAGTTGAGAGCTATGCAGACAGACTGCATTCCATGAAAAACACGCATGTACATACAAACCCTGTAAAACTAGCAGTATTCAATGCATATAACAGCAATACTCACACTGTCTGTAGGTCTGGAACCTTATACAAACATGTAGTTGGCCTGTGTCCGCAAGTCCTGTTGTAAGAGGTATTGCTACCTACTGTCTTTAACACTGCTGCCCACACACAGGAAGGATTTCTTCCATACAGGAAAGTTAAAGGGACAATGCCCACATGATGTAGTCATTTATAGTAGAGGGTTGGTATAACATTGCCTATTGCAAGTACTACACAGCTGGCTGCATGCAGTTAGCAAGTGGGGAACACCAATTGATGCAGAGACCTTCACCTGATCATGAACATCACCTACAAAAGCCATGCTGCAACCTATTCAAACCAGCTCAATCTATGTAGTGGAGAGAGAGATAACACTAAAAAAAATACTACAAACAAAAAATAGAAAAAAACAAATAAAAAACAAGGAAGATATCCAAGTGGTACACAGAAAAGAGCACAATAATAAAACATGTATGTGAAACATGTATACATGTAATTGAATGTAGTACTTGGTCTGTAGTAATGGGATAGATGACGTTGAAAGATTTATATGTGCCATCAAGACTTGTTTCTGTAATGATGTCCTGCTGAACAACTGCTATGGACATAGCATCTACCTCTATGGGCAGTGGGCCATAGCTGTAAGCCATCATAGTGTTTGTTCTATTCCTCCAAACATATATATTAGTCTGGCAAATAGCTGAAGGTGGAAGTAATGAGGTCATGATAGACACATGAGTTTCATACCCCACCACCTTCAGAACAGTCATGGTAATGTGAAATGTGTCATGCACAATCTTCATAGGTTTGCAATAGGCTTATCTGTGATCTGTCTCTATATATCCCCCCTAATGTTAGACTGTGTCCACATGTGACGCTCTGTTTCATAACAAGGCAGAACAGTGCAGCTGTGGAGGAAGGAGGTTCAGAGTGTGGAACCGATGTCTGAAGGCACTCTCTCTCTCTCTCTCTCTCTCTCTCTGTATATATATATATATATATATATATATATATATATATATATATATACACACACACACACACACATACGTGTGTCTACATATATACACACACACACACACACACACACACACACACACACACACACACACACACACACACACACACACACACACACACACATATATATGTATGTGTATATATAAATACATTTTCCCTATTGTTGAATGACTGTGCTGCATGATATGTTTGAAAAAACATCACACATATCTGCAGCTCAGATGGCTTAATGGTAAATTGATGTGGCTATGGTCTGCAGGGTCCTGGGTTACACACTTGCAAAGGCTGATAATTTATTTGCTGGCCAGAACAAGGGCTGTTAGGTACAGAGTGATTAAGACACCTGAAAGCAGTTGTAAGTGGGTGTGAAATGGACAGTTATGTATGGTGTGAAATTTGTGTTGGGAACAGATTGCCCTTTTTTGTTAATGTGAGGTTGGGATGTTGGGGAAGGATAGTAGGAATATTTGGGGAGGTAGGTTGAGTCAGAAAACAGACAAGACAGCATACAGGGACAGTATATGAAACGTGGTGGGTAAATACCTTGGATGGGGAGGGGTGTTTGGAAATTGGATGCCCATGAGCCCCCAAATGGAAATGGTGGGACTGAGGTCCCCACTTATGGGCAGTCAACACTGCACCTTTATGGCCCTAAAGGTGACTGTGCTGGGGGCTTAGGAGGAGGGGCAGGATGACCCTCTAATTGTGTCACAAGCGCCTCAAGCTGGTGTAGCAGATCCCACAATTATCTGTGGAGCTCCCTATGCACCAGCCCCTGGACCTGACTTCAGGTGATAGGATCCTGTCTGTGCATGCTCCCAGGGTGGGGACAAGCACCATCCCCTGAGGTGGTTCCACCTGATGGCAGTGCAGGACCTGCAGATGAGGAGGTCTCGAGTTGGGTCCCAAATGTGCTGTGGCCTGGTGTCACGGCCAGATGAGGTGGGAGAGGTGGTTCTGCTGGGAACAGCCTTCCCAAACATTATATTGTGTTGCTGTTTTAGAACATGTGTGGGTAGTAATAGTCAACACAATGCAGTATTAGTTGCAGTATTAACAGTATGCATAGTATGCATAGATATTCCCATTAACCCAAAACACCAGTTTTGGAACAGTTGTATAGCAAACAGAACATGTGCATATATGGAACTACAGTGGCCATTACAATGGCATGCAGGTTACATTGTTAGCAACAGGCCACCAATGATAGTGTCTCAACCTGGAACATGAATAGAAACATATTTCAATATTTGTTGCACAATAAGATATATGTCCCAACAGTAGGTTTGGTGTAAACATACCCATTGATTTGTGTGTTCAGATTATTGTTGCAGATATGGTGGGGGGGGGAGATGTCAATTAACAAATATTATATCCTTGCAGTATGAGATCTTCAGACTTTTTTTCCTGTTTATGTCTTCAAGGTACCATGTCAAGGGATCGTCTCCCTGCTTATACTCCACAGGAGAATGAAATACTAATCAACTGCCTCGTGCATCACCACAGAACCCTCTTTGGGCATACTGCCCATGACCTGAAGAAGAGGACTGCCCTATGGAATGAGCTCTTCCACAAGGTAAATGATGTCGGCCTGCATAACCACAGTTATGAGCAGGTAAAACATAGTTGAACTGACCTCATCCACCATGCCCATCAGCGTGCTACTGCAGTTAGGAGGGACCAGCTAGCTACAGGCAGAGGTCATGCCATCCAGCCCCCACTGACACATGCTGAGGAGCTCCTCACCAGCCTTGGGGCACCTGCCCACCAGCCAAGCCAAGAACCAGATAATAGAATTGTGGAGGGGTGCTACCCACATAATGGATGAGGAGAATGCAGGTAAGGCACCAGGGCACATTAGTAGACCACTGTTGCTTATCCATCTTCATCTGTAAAGTATCTTCATGCATATGTCAGATAACATAGCCTGTTGCTGCAGTGTAGTAATGAACAGATGTGCATACTCTCTAGTATTGGGGGTTTGTACTGTTGATGTACTGAAATACCGATCCCACCCTGTACCAATGCCACAGGTATGGCTATTAACATCACATCTCTCACACAACTATGTAGGTCACACTGATATACCTCTGGGCCAGCAGCCTTTAGCTGGTGAGTATGGAGATGTTTTGTTCAGGTTTGCCAATACACCGGCCATGTTATTTGCCATGCAGACATTTAACATACCTACCCATAATGCATGCTGTACATGTTCACTTATTGTTGCTGTTAACTGCAGTGCATCACAGTGGTCACTATGGTGGCATATCTGAAGGGTATGTAAGAGTCCTGCATTATAACTAACACCCTGTCAGTGCAAGATGTGTGGACAGAGATGAACATAATGGTGGGACAAATGGCCTCCAGTAGGGACATGTCTGAAACATTACCCTTATACAGTGGCTACAACAGTGTATATACCATTATTACAATGGCAACTGTTACAGAGCTACACAATGGCATATCACAATACCACAGTGACAACTTTTACAACCTGTAATGTGATCCTAACATGAGCAATGAATGTGTAATATGGGATCCTATGTTTGGACAACAAATATGGGGAATACATGCCTTAACAAACACTGGAAGCATATGTGTGCACACACTCCAAATAACATATTGTGGAAGCAGCTTTTGAGGTACTGACAGCATTCACTCTTCTTGAGAATGCAACTTCCATCAAGTACGGGTCCTCAATGTCACACCAAGTAATGGTCTGCTGTCCAAGAAGTATGTCCATGACATTTGCCCACTCACCTGCAACAGAGGCAGCCATGGCTTGCACACATCTTACAAACCATGGAATGGATCCCATATCCAAAAGCTAGCACTCAGGAGTGGGAGACGTAGCCTTACCTCACTATTGCATATGCCATGGCAAACAGTGCAGACATTCCTATATGTGATGAAGAAGTATGGGACAACATTAATGTAGAAAATAAACAGATGCCCATCCAAGACAGATGACAACACATGTTTCAAACTGGTCACGGAGGCTGCCCAGAAACATGCAGCAACACTGAGGGACTTGGAGGAATGTCTAGCAGTATGTGTGTCTACAATCACCTGAACTCTGCATAAGTGTGGCCTATGGGTTAGGGTAATCAGATGGAAGAGTTGTTCCACAGGAAACATCATCCAGGGATCTCTACGGGTAGCATATGCATAACATCAAGTTTCACAAAAGCATGTGTTGCAATGTATAATGCTGTACTGAGACCAAGGCTGAAACCTACAGACAGTATTAATACAGATACATGTGCTGCACAAGCAACACCTCACTCCACCTCAGGCCCACCATCCCCATCTGTACCTTTCTGGTGCCAGTATTCACCTTTAGGTTTGCTGTTTATTTGCAGGAACTAGGCCAGTAGACATGGTGTTCTGAATTTGGGACACTGCAAAATTACACTCATTTGGGTTCCATAGTTGTCAAGCATCTGCAAAAAGGCTGATGATGGGGAGGAGTGTAATCCTGAAACACAACAGTGAACTGAAGCATACACCCAAAGCTCGCTAAGAATGGCTGTATCTGAACACAGTCAAGGTCATGAATTGTGCCAGATATAACCCTGACTCCACAGCAATAGTGAAGGCACTGTGTTACTTCCAAGGGCTGTGCACATCAGCTGACCTTGCAATCTGGCAGAGTTGGGAGACATTTGTAAGGCGGAGTGACCAAATAATGGCAAATGAAGATGGGCCATGCTTGTATACCCCTTCCAGAAATAGTGACTGCTGTAGTTCACTTAACAGATGCTGCAACAAACCATTATGTTAAGGGTGTGCACACTTATGCAACCACTTATGCAACCCACATATTGTATGCATCTCAATCAGTATCTGCACAGCTAACACATTTGTTTGATACTGCATTTGATTGCACAGGTCATATGTCACATATCAGGTGTGTGTAATGTTAACATATGCAGTATTGTGGCCCCATGGTATATCAGGGAAGAGGGTGGCATGTCAATAAGGGTGTGTACACTCCTCATAGCCACAGCAAGCTTTGAAGATTGTCAGTGTAATTGGATTTTATTACTCATGCATGCACTGCTGATGATGAGCTCTGCAAATCAGATGTCAGGCATTCACTATTGACATCTGTCCTCATATCATCCAAGGTATGTGTCAGACAAACACATAGGGGCTGTGAGCAACAGAGCAAACATAACTGTCACACATATACACAATCAGCAATGGTATGTACACTCGTGAGGTATGGTGCACAGTACATGCCAGGGTGCTGAACAGGTGCACAGCAATACTGGCTACATGGGTGCAGTGTGTTTCAGGGGAAAGGGGCGTCACCTACTAACACAACTCATGCATCACAGAGATGTATAATGTTGGTAACAGTGATTGAGTATAGCTGCAGTGTATGCTGCTGAGTGCCATATATCATGCATGTTGACAGTTGGGTAATGAGAAGTCTGTGTAATATCTTTGTGCCACCTCACCTGTAAGTGTGTGTGTGTGTGTGTGTGTGTGTGTGTGTGTGTGTGTGTGTGTGTGTGTGTGTGTGTGTGTGTGTGTGTGTGTGTGTGTGTGTGTAGAGGTAAGCAATGATGTACTAGTCTAAAAGTGCATTTTTTGTTTTCCCCTCACAGGTGGCGAGGTGGGTCTGGGTCCCTCCTGCAGGCAAACTGATGTTAGTGTCCATACAGACACTGATAATGATGATAGGTATGGTGAGGCACAGGCAGGGTTGTCAGGGGGCTGAAGCTGTGCCATCGGTTGACATCCCACTGTTATCCACCCCATCCCTTCACACAGTCACATTGCCTATACATACCCCATCACTAGTGGTCATAGATGAGGGACAGTTTCTGGGTGGTGGCATGGGACAGGACAATGTGGTGACTATGGCAAGTGTATCTGTACACAGCAGCCATAGCCAGATGACCGGCGAGGTACCACACATGCAGGTGTACAGGGGTGCTTGTAAGAGGGCTGCTGGCCATCATGCCCCTAGCAGAAGTGCCACAGCAGGTGTCACCAGACTCATGTTTTGGGCCATCATGGAGGCACAGGCATGTATGGAACGTTATACCAGACAGAGTCTGTGGCCCCAGAGGGCTACTCATTATGCTGTTATTTACAACATCCTTAATCTTGCAGGTGCCCACTGTTATTTTGCAGAAGTCTGGGATAGACGGTTGGGTGAGATGGTGGGAATCCTTAACCATGCAATGTCTGTGTGAGAGCATATGATGGGAGTAGGCCGACAGCTGCGTGGACGTCGGTCAAAAACACCAACAAGTGGAGGTCTACATGGATGTGCAAAAAGTCACAGCCACTCCCATAGTGGCAGTACCAGCACCAGCACTGCAGGGGGGTGCTGTCCACATCACAACACAGCAGGCTACGTGCATGTGGCCCTGGCCAGTCACAACATGGACCCAGATCCAGCGGTCATTTGTCATCATCAGGGAAGAGTACCATATTTGTTCTTGCACCTGATAGTGCCCATGGAACCCCTGGCAGGCACAGTTCTTGTGTCCGTGGCTGGAGATGGTGAACTGCACACCCTGCCATGTACAGTCTGCAGCTGTCCAACAAACCACTGTATAGGGCAGCCACATGGCAGAACTATGAGCATTCATACACACACACACACACACACACACACACACACACACACACACACACACACACACATCATCAACACAGCTAGGGCACCTCCATACCTACACACACGACATCTGCACAGCCCAATTAATAATGAAACCCCCTACCACACACACATGATGTCAACCAGATGGCTCAGCTTAGGTCTCTGGCAAATCCACAACACACCCTGTGCATATGATGATACCTGTGCCACATCTCTGTCATCCATACCATCAAGGCAGGGACAGGCTAATATGGTTCTGATGCACAGGGTGAATGTACTAAGGTGTAGCAATGTAATGCTGTGTAACATGTTTTTAGCAGGAAAGTTTAATGCTTACATGTCAGGATGTGTGGCTATCCTGCCATGATGCATTATAGCTGTTATTAATGCTGACTGATCATGGTCTCCATAATGTATTCAGTTTGTGTTGTAGGTGTCTATGTGTCAGCAGGATGTTGGTCTCCTGTTGTTTCCTACAAGGGTTATGGCACTGTGGAGACGCATTGACTGTGCCATAACCTGGGTACAGCTGAACACAAGTAACAGGTCTGTATAACAGTTACTGCATGTGCCACATGGCTGATAGGTCTGAGGGGTGTATACAGCTGAGTGCATGGTGGCTGATGTCAGCAGCCCTTCTACAGTGGACAATGGTAAGTGTACTGGGTGGCACACACCGCATATTTGTGTATAACACACACAAACAGAGGCTTTGGTGTTGATGCAATACACAGAGAATACTGTACACATGGATGTACTTAATTTTGCAGTGAACCAATTTTAGCCTATGTAATTCCACCAAGACAAAATAGGCAAAACATCACATCAGTAAATAATCAGTCTGCTAGTTTAATGTCATTGACGATGGTACTGGCAGGGTATATGTCCCCTTCCCCAATGTAGTGCAATCCTGGAGTTGGTAAACATAGGTGTGCTGGTGTGGGTGGCACAGACCTCCAATTTGGAGGGTGTGGGGTGGTGCAGTACAACACATAGTGTGATTGACAACTACTTAACCTGTTAACAAAAACTGTACAGTATTACAGCAGACTAAGCGGGGGGATACAAACAACAATAACCCCAATGAGGGTGGCTGGTCCACAACATCCACACCCAACTATATTTACCAACCCCAGTATCACTGTACAGCTATACAGTGGGGAAGAGGGCATTTAAGCATCTACTACTAGTTTTGATAAAATGAATTTTCACAAGACGATTCCTTTGAATTGTTAGAATTTGCCAGTCAGTTCTC